>NC_134356.1:9028551-9128897 GCF_048569485.1 Anomaloglossus baeobatrachus | reverse complement strand
TCTATCTATCTATCCCTCTATCTATCTATCTATCCCTCTATCTTTCTATCCATCCCTCTATCTATCCCTCTTTCTATCTATCCCACTATTTATCTATCTATCCCTCTATCTATCTATCTATCCCTCTATCTATCTATCTATCTATCTATCTATCTATCTATCTATCCCTCTATCTATCCCTCTATCTATCTATCTATCTATCTATCTATCTATCAATCTATCCCTCTATCTATCTATCTATCTATCCCTCTATCTATCTATCCCTCTATCTATCTATCTATCTATCCCTCTATCTATCTATCTATCTATCTATCTATCTATCCCTCTATCTATCTATCTATCTATCTATCCCTGTCTCTATCTATCTATCCCTCTATCTATCTATCTATCCCTCTATCTATCTATCCCTCTATCTTTCTATCCATCCCTCTATCTATCCCTCTTTCTATCTATCCCACTATTTATCTATCTATCCCTCTATCTATCTATCTATCCCTCTATCTATCTATCTATCTATCTATCTATCCCTCTATCTATCCCTCTATCTATCTATCTATCTATCTATCTATCTATCAATCTATCCCTCTATCTATCTATCTATCTATCTATCTATCTATCTATCTATCTATCCCTCTATCTATCTATCCCTCTATCTATCTATCCCTCTATCTATCTATCAATCTATCCCTCTATCTATCTATCTATCTATCTATCCCTCTATCTTTCTATCCATCCCTCTATCTATCCCTCTTTCTATCTATCCCACTATTTATCTATCTATCCCTCTATCTATCTATCTATCTATCCCTCTATCTATCTATCTATCTATCTATCCCTCTATCTATCCCTCTATCTATCTATCTATCTATCTATCTATCTATCTATCTATCCCTCTATCTATCTATCTATCTATCTATCTATCCATCTATCTATCTATCTATCTATCCCTCTATCTATCTATCTATCTATCCCTCTATCTATCTATCTATCTATCTATCTATCTATCTATCTATCTATCTATCCCTCTATCTATCCCTCTATCTATCTATCTATCTATCTATCTATCAATCTATCCCTCTATCTATCTATCTATCTATCTATCTATCTATCTATCCCTCTATCTATCTATCCCTCTATCTATCTATCTATCTATCTATCTATCCCTCTATCTATCTATCTATCCCTCTATCTATCTATCTATCTATCCCTCCCTCTGTCCTTCTGCATTGTTATCTCCTCGCTCTAGAATACAGAACGCTCCCAACATTACTGGGAAAGGAAAAGAAAGAATAAGATCTATGAGAAGATGAAACGTTTTCTATTTATATCTTTTCTATATATTTATAAATTCTATATATTATATATAAGAAATAGGACTCGTGTAAGTAAAGCCAATATCCTGCATATATGTAATATCCGTCCATGCTTCTGTAAATAATTCGACTGTGTAATTCTCTGTATATACAGGTGTGTGCTAACTGTAGCTATATAATATATGTGTATATACTGTATGTATATATTTGCATTAATGTATATACATATATACATATAAACTGTATATAGCTATGGCAAAAATTAAGAAATGGTCAAAGTAACAAAACAATGCATTCCTTTCAGACCTTGTGTGGGGCTGGATTCATACGTCCTTCACAAAGTTTAATCTCCCCAATTCCAGCCTCGCTGAAGCCTCCCCGGATCATCACTGATCCTCCACCAGATTTCACAGTGGGTGCAGACACTGTGGCTTGTCGCCTCTCCAGGTCTCCATCTAACCATTAGACGACCAGGTGTGGGGCAAAGCTGAAAATTACTCATCAGAGATTACTTTACTGTAGAAATTGGGCAGATTAAACTTTGTGAAGGACGTATGAAGCCACATACAAGACAAAACAGCTGCTTCCTTCTGCTCAGGCAATGTTCCCCAACTCTGAGGACTGGTTTTTCCAGCAGGACAATGCGCCATGCCACACAGCTAGGTCACTCAATGTGTGGATGAAGGACCACCACATCAAAATCCTGTCATGGCCAGCCCAATCTCCAGACCTGAACCCCCATTGAAAACCTCTGGAGTCAAGAGGAAGATGGATAGTCACAAGCCATCAAACAAAGATGATCTGCTTACATTTCTGCACCAGGAGGGGCATAACGTCACCCAAAAGCCGTGTGACAGACTGGAGGAAAGCGGCCAAGACGCAGGAAAGCTGGGATTATACATCATGGTTATTCCACAGAATATTGATTTCTGAATCTTCCAGAGGTAAAACATTATTATATTGTTGTGTGTAAATGATGAGGACCTTGTTTTCTTTGCATTATTTGTGCATTGTTCTGTTATTTTCACCATTTCTCATTTTCAGAAAATACAGAATTTATTGCTGGAAATTCGGAGACGTCGTCAGTAGATTATAGAATAAAAGAACAATTCACATTTCACTCATAAATATAAAGAGGAAAATCAGAAAAACTGAGAATTGTGCAGCGGAGTCTTCATTTTTGCCAGAGCTGTGTGTGTATCTTTGCATTAATGTGTATATATATATATATCTATATCTATATTTTTATATATACTGTATATATGTGTAATGTTTCTCTACGTATTTGTTATTCTTTTCCTCTAATAGAAGCGAAACCAACATAGAAAGTGAATAATGTCCGTCACCAGCAGAAGAATGTGGAATAGATCATCACAGCTGGAAGGAAACAACCCGAGATCCAGCAGATATATACACTGTGTATATATATATAATGTATACACTATATCGGGATCCGGAGGTCGGGGACCATTCCTGCCTCCGATGCAGGTAGAATTCTGCATTTTGATAAACTTTTGGGCTGCAAAGAGCTTGTGTAATGTGCTTGCACAGAGACCCTTTTCTGTCTGCATCCGCCGCGCACTATATACAGTATATATACACACATATATATATATACACACACACACACTCTGTACTTACACAGCGGGCTGATCGGTGCGGCAGGTCCGGGCGGTGCGCGCCTCCTCCTTTATATACCTGCAGCTGCTCCTCTCCGCTCGCACACATGCACGCTCCCTCCTCTGTCGCTCGCTCACATCCAGGACTCGCTCTCTCCCTCTTGAGTTTCATTTCTCTCTCCTCAGTCAGGAAAATGAAACTAAACTAGAATCCTGCAGCGGGGCCCCTGCACATTAACCCCTGCACAGAGCGCTGCACATTAACCCCTGCTATGCTGCACAGGAGAGGAGGGGCTCTGTTTGCATCTCACACTTTTATTTGATCTTCAGTAATGTATTTTATTTCTATAGCGCCCAGGGCTGTATTTTGCCTTCGTGCTGCCCTAGGCACTTTAAGTGGTCGCGCCCCTTAGTGACAACGTAAGGCTATGTGCGCACGTTGCGTACTAGCCCTGCAGAAATTTCTGCAGCGATCTGAAGAGCACATGTGCGCTTTAGATCGCTGCAGAAATGTCCGTAGTGAGCGCCGATTCCATGCGCTCCGCCTGCAGCTCCTGCCATAGACAGAGCAGGAGCTGCCGGCAAAGCGCAGGAAAGAAGTGACATGTCACTTCTTTTTGCGCAGCGCTTCGGCAGTAGCCGAAGCGCTGCGCTCTTAGACGCCACGTGCGCACGGCCCCTGCACAATCTCCATAGACTGTGCAGGGGCCGCAGGACGCATGCAGTTACGCTGCGCTACAAAGCGCAGCGTAACTGCATGTTTTTTACGCAACGTGCGCACATAGCCTCACACTGAGTTTTCGCACACGACATCTGTTTAAGGCAGATCTACTCTGTAAAACACTTGAAAAAGTATCAATGAGAAACGAAGGGCACTAACCCCCCCCCCCCCATGGGAATCACCACAGGCACATCAAAACATAGCATGAGTATAAAATATTCCCACCACACCGTCCCCACTTATATACTGTGACTGTGACACTGCCCCTAATAAACTACACACTGCCCTCCCTTATAAATTATACCCACCACACCTTCCTCAATTATGAAATATGATCTGCACATTGACGTCACATCATGCTGCCCCCTCCTCACAATGTCCCATGCATGCTGCCCCCTCCTCACAATGTCCCATGCATGCTGCCCCCTCCTCACAATGTCCCATGCATGCTGCCCCCTCCTCACAATGTCCCATGCATGCTGCCCCCCTCCTCACAGCGTCCCATGCATGCTGCCCCCTCCTCACAGTGTCCCATGCATGCTGCCCCCTCCTCACAATGTCCCATGCTTGCTGCCCCCTCCTCCCAATGTCCCATGCATGCTGCCCCCTCCTCACAATGTCCCATGCATGCTTCCCCCTCCTCACAATGTCCCATGCATGCTGCCCCCTCCTCACAATGTCCCATGCATGCTGCCCACTCCTCACAATGTCCCATGCATGCTGCCCCCTCCTCACAATGTCCCATGCATGCTGCCCCCTCCTCACAATGTCCCATGCATGCTGCCCCCTCCTCACAATGTCCCATGCATGCTGCCCCCTCCTCGTAATGTCCCATGCATGCTGCTCCCTCCTCACAATGTCCCATGCATGCTGCCCCCTCCTCACAATGTCCCATGCTTGCTGCCCCCTCCTCACAAGGTCCCATGCATGCTGCCCCCTCCTCACAATGTCCCATGCATGCTGCCCCCTCCTCACAATGTCCCATGCATGCTGCCCCCTCCTCACAATGTCCCATGCATGCTGCCCCCTCCTCACAATGTCCCATGCATGCTGCCCCCTCCTCACAATGTCCCATGCATGCTGCCCCCTCCTCGTAATGTCCCATGCATGCTGCTCCCTCCTCACAATGTCCCATGCATGCTGCCCCCTCCTCACAATGTCCCATGCTTGCTGCCCCCTCCTCACAAGGTCCCATGCATGCTGCCCCCTCCTCACAATGTCCCATGCATGCTTCCCCCTCCTCACAGTGTCCCATGCATGCTGCCCCCTCCTCACAATGTCCCATGCATGCTTCCCCCTCCTCACAGTGTCCCATGCATGCTGCCCCCTCCTCACAATGTCCCATGCATGTTGCCCCCTCCTCACAATGTCCCATGCATGCTGCCCCCTCCTCACAATGTCCCATGCATGCTGCCCCCTCCTCACAGTGTCCCATGCATGCTGCCCCCTCCTCACAATGTCCCATGCATGCTGCAACCTCCTCACAATGTCCCATGCATGCTGCCCCCTCCTCACAATGTCCCATGCATGCTGCCCCCTCCTCACAATGTCCCATGCATGCTGCCCCCTCCTCACAATGTCCCATGCATGCTGCCCCCTCCTCACAATGTCCCATGCATGCTGCCCCCTCCTCACAATGTCCCATGCATGTTGCCCCCTCCTCACAATGTCCCATGCATGCTGCCCCCTCCTCACAATGTCCCATGCATGCTGCCCCCTCCTCACAATATCCCATGCATGCTGCCCCCTCCTCACAATGTCCCATGCATGCTGCCCCCTCCTCACAAGGTCCCATGCATGCTGCCCCCTCCTCACAATGTCCCATGCATGCTGCCCCCTCCTCACAAGGTCCCATGCATGCTGCCCCCTCCTCACAGTGTCCCATGCATGCTGCCCCCTCCTCACAATGTCCCATGCATGCTGCCCCCTCCTCACAATGTCCCATGCTTGCTGCTCCCTCCTGACAGTGTCCCATGCATGCTGCCCCCTCCTCACAATGTCCCATGCATGCTGCCCCCTCCTCACAATGTCCCATGCATGCTGCCCCCTCCTCACAATGTCCCATGCATGCTGCCCTCTCCACCGTGTCCCATACATGCTGCCCCCTCCTCACAATGTCCCATGCATGCTGCCCCCTCCTCACAAGGTCCCATGCATGCTGCCCCCTCCTCACAATGTCCCATGCATGCTGCTCCCTCCTCACAATGTCCCATGCATGCTGCCCCCTCCTCACAATGTCCCATGCATGCTGTCCCCCCTCACAATGTCCCATGCATGCTGCCCCGTCCTCACAATGTCCCATGCGTGCTGCCCCCTCCTCACAATGTCCCATGCATGCTGCTCCCTCCTCACAATGTCCCATGCATGCTGCCCCGTCCTCACAATGTCCCATGCGTGCTGCCCCCTCCTCACAATGTCCCATGCATGCTGCCCCCTCCTCACAATGTCCCATGCATGCTGCTCCCTCCTCACAATGTCCCATGCATGCTGCCCCCTCCTCACAATGTCCCATGCATGCTGCCCCCTCCTCACAATATCCCATGCATGCTGCCCCCTCCTCACAATGTCCCATGCATGCTGCTCCCTCCTCACAATGTCCCATGCATGCTGCCCCCTCCTCACAATGTCCCATGCATGCTGCCCCCTCCTCACAGTGTCCTGTGCATGCTGCTCCCTCCTCACAATGTCCCATGCATGCTGCCCCCTCCTCACAATGTCCCATGCATGCTGCCCCCTCCTCACAGTGTCCCGTGCATGCTGCTCCCTCCTCACAATGTCCCATGCATGCTGCTCCCTCCTCACAGTGTCCCATGCATGCTGCCCCCTCCTCACAATGTCCCATGCTTGCAGCCCCCTCCTCACAATGTCCCATGCATGCTGCCCCCTCCTCACAATGTCCCATGCATGCTGCCCCCTCCTCACAATGTCCCATGCATGCTTCCCCCTCCTCACAATGTCCCATGCTTTCTGCCCCCTCCTCACAATGTCCCATGCATGCTGCCCCCTCCTCACAATGTCCCATGCATGCTGCCCCCTCTTCACAATGTCCCATGCATGCTGCCCCCTCCTCACAATGTCCCATGCATGCTGCCCCCTCCTCCCAATGTCCCTTGTATGCTGCCCCTTCCTCACAGTGTCCCATGCATGCTGCCCCCTCCTACTAATGTCCCATGCATGCTGCCCCCTCCTCACAGTGTCCCATGCATGCTGCCCCCTCCTCACAATGTCCCATGCATGCTGCCCCCTCCTCACAATGTCCCATGCATTCTGCCCCCTCCTCCCAATGTCCCATGCATGCCTCCCCCTCCTCACAGTGTCTCATGCATGCTGCTCCCTCCTCACAATGTCCCATGCATGCTGCCCCCTCCTCACAATGTCCCATGCATGCTGCCCCCTCCTCACAGTGTCCCATGCATGCTGCCCCCTCCTCACAATGTCCCATGCATGCTGCCCCCTCCTCACAATGTCCCATGCATTCTGCCCCCTCCTCCCAATGTCCCATGCATGCTTCCCCCTCCTCACAATGTCCCATGCATGCTGCTCCCTCCTCACAATGTCCCATGCATGCTTCCCCCTCCTCACAATGTCCCATGCATGCTGCCCCCTCCTCACAGTGTCCCATGCATGCTGCCCCCCTCCTCACAATGTCCCATGCATGCTGCCCCCTCCTCACAATGTCCCATGCATTCTGCCCCCTCCTCCCAATGTCCCATGCATGCTTCCCCCTCCTCTCAGTGTCCCATGCATTCTGCCCCCTCCTCACAATGTCCCATGCATGCTGCTCCCTCCTCACAATGTCCTATGCATGCTGCTCCCTCCTCACAATGTCCCATGCATGCTGCTCCCTCCTCACAATGTCTCATGCATGCTGTCCCCCCTCACAATGTCCCATGCATGTTGCCCCTCCTCCCAATGTCCCATGCATGCTCCTCCCTCCTCACAGTTTCCCATGCATGCTGCCACCTCCTCACAATGTCCCATGCATGCTGCCCCCTCCTCACAATGTCCCATGCATGCTGCCCCCTCCTCACAATGTCCCATGCATGCTGCCCCCTCCTCACAATGTCCCATGCGTGCTGCCCACTCCTCACAATGTCCCATGCGTGCTGCCCCCTCCTCACAATGTCCAATGCATGCTGCCCCCTCCTCACAATGTCCCATGCATTGTTCCCCGTCCTCACAATGTCCTATGCGTGCTGCCCCCTCCTCACAATGTCCCATGCATGCTGCCCCCTCCTCACAATATCCCATGCATGCTGCCCCCTCCTCACAATGTCCCATGCATGCTGCCCCCTCCTCACAATGTCCCATGCTTTACGCCCCCTCCTCACAATGTCCCATGCATGCTGCCCCCTCCTCACAATGTCCCATGCATGCTGCCCCCTCCTCCCAATGTCCCATGCATGCTGCCCCTTCCTCACAGTGTCCCATGCATGCTGCCCCCTCCTCATAATGTCCCATGCATGCTGCCCCCTCCTCACAGTGTCCCATGCATGCTGCTCCCTCCTCACAATGTCCCATGCATGCTGCCCACTCCTCACAATGTCCCATGCATGCTGCCCTCTCCACAGTGTCCCATGCATGCTGCACCCTCCTCACAATGTCCCATGCATGCTGCCCCCTCCTCACAATGTCCCATGCATGTTGCCCCATCTCCCAATGTCCCATGCATGCTCCTCCCTCCTCACAGTTTCCCATGCATGCTGCCCCCTCCTCACAATGTCCCATGCATGCTGCCCCTCCTCACAATGCCCCATGCATGCTGCTCCCTCCTCACAATGTCCCATGCATGCTGCCCCGTCCTCACAATGTCCCATGCGTGCTGCCCCCTCCTCACAATGTCCCATGCATGCTGCCCCCTCCTCACAATGTCCCATGCATGCTGTCCCTCCTCACAATGTCCCATGCATGTTGCCCCATCTCCCAATGTCCCATGCATGCTCCTCCCTCCTCACAGTTTCCCATGCATGCTGCCCCCTCCTCACAATGTCCCATGCATGCTGCCCCTCCTCACAATATCCCATGCATGCTGCTCCCTCCTCACAATGTCCCATGCATGCTGCCCCGTCCTCACAATGTCCCATGCGTGCTGCCCCCTCCTCACAATGTCCTATGCATGCTGCCCCCTCCTCACAATGTCCCATGCATGCTGCTCCCTCCTCACAATGTCCCATGCATGCTGCCCCTCCTCACAATGTCCCATGCATGCTGCTCCCTCCTCACAATGTCCCATGCATGCTGCCCCCTCCTCACAATGTCCCATGCGTGCTGCTCCCTCCTCACAATGTCCCATGCATGCTGCCCCCTCCTCACAATGTCCCATGCATGCTGCTCCCTCCTCACAATGTCCCATGCATGCTGCTCCCTCCTCACAATGTCCCATGCATGCTGCCACCTCCTCACAATGTCCCATGCATGCTGCTCCCTCCTCACAGTGTCCCATGCATGCTGCCCCCTCCTCACAATGTCCCATGCATGCTGCCCCCTCCTCACAATGTCCCATGCATGCTGTCCCCCTCACAATGTCCCATGCATGCTGCTCCCTCCTCACAATGTCCCATGCATGCTGCTCCCTCCTCACAATGTCCCATGCATGCTGCCACCTCCTCACAGTGTCCCATGCATGCTGCCCCCTCCTCACAATGTCCCATGCATGCTGCCCCCTCCTCACAATGTCCCATGCATGCTGTCCCCCCCTCACAATGTCCCATGCATGCTGCCCCGTCCTCACAATGTCCCATGCGTGCTGCCCCCTCCTCACAATGTCCCATGCATGGTGCTCCCTCCTCACAATGTGCCATGCATGCTGCCCCGTCCTCACAATGTTCCATGCATGCTGCCCCCTCCTCACAATGTCCCATGCATGCTGCCCCCTCCTCACAATGTCCCATGCATGCTGCCCCCTCCTCTCAATGTCCCATGCATGCTGCCCCCTCCTCACAATGTCCCATGCATGCTGCCCCTCTCCATGAGCTCCTAATGCTGCCTTCCTCTTTTTCATAAAGACACTTCCATGCTGCCCCATTCATCATACTAAGACTACCACACTAACGCTTATGCTGAGACACCCCTCCCACACACACACACTACCCCACTCTTGATATTGACTCCTCTACATTGCTCAACTCCATACTGAGCCCACACATGCTGCCCCTTCTCCATAATGAGCTCCCAATGCTGCTCCCCTCTTATTCTGAGTCCTTACACTCCCCCGCCATCGATTTTGTCATTGCACTATCCCTCAACCCTTGTCCTCTGTCTCTAGGATTGGCCCCTTATTCCCCCAGCAGCAGCCGCTCTCCCCCGCCTTCACCAGCAGCCTCTCCCCCAGCATCAGCCTCTCTCCCCCCAGCCCCCCCAGCATCAACCTCTCTCCCCCCAGCGTCCCCCAGCTTCAGCCTCTCTCCCCCCCAGCCTCCCCCAGCTTCAGCCTCTCTCCCCCAGCTTCCCCCAGCATCAGCCTCTCTCCCCCAGCTTCCCCCAGCATCAGCCTCTCTCCCCCAGCTTCCCCCAGCATCAGCATCTCTGCCCCCAGCATCAGCCTCTCTGCCCCCAGCATCAGCCTCTCTGCCCCCAGCATCAGCCTCTCTTCTCCCAGCCTCCCTCAGCATCAGCCTCCCTCCTCCCAGCCTCCCCCAGCATCACCTTCCCCCCTCCTAGCCACCCCCAGCATCAGCCTCTCTCCTCCCAGCGTCCCCCAGCATCAGCCTCCCCCAGCATCAGCCTCTCTCCTCCCAGCCTCCCCCAGCATCAGCCTCCCCCTCCCAGCCTCCCCCAGCATCAGCCTCCCTCAGCATCAGCCTCCCTCCTCCCAGCCTCCCCCAGCATCAGCCTGCCCCCTCCTAGCCACCCCCAGCATCAGCCTCTCTCCTCCCAGCCTCCCCCAGCATCAGCCTCCCCCAGCATCAGCCTCTCTCCTCCCAGCCTCCCCCAGCATCAGCCTCCCTCAGCATCAGCCTCCCTCCTCCCAGCCTCCCACAGCATCAGCCTCCCCCCTCCTAGCCACCCCCAGCATCAGCCTCTCTCCTCCCAGCGTCCCCCAGCATCAGCCTCCCCCAGCATCAGCCTCTCTCCTCCAAGCCTCCCCCAGCATCAGCCTCCCCCTCCCAGCCTCCCCCAGCATCAGCCTCCCTCAGCATCAGCCTCCCTCCTCCCAGCCTCCCCCAGCATCAGCCTCCCCCCTCCTAGCCACCCCCAGCATCAGCCTCTCTCCTCCCAGCCTCCCTCAGCATCAGCCTCCCCCAGCATCAGCCTCTCTCCTCCCAGCCTCCCCCAGCATCAGCCTCCCTCAGCATCAGCCTCCCTCCTCCCAGCCTCCCCCAGCATCAGCCTCCCCCCTCCTAGCCACCCCCAGCATCAGCCTCTCTCCTCCCAGCCTCCCCCAGCATCAGCCTCCCTCAGCATCAGCCTCTCTCCTCCGAGCCTCCCGCAGCATCAGCCTCTCTCCTCCCAGCCTCTCCCAGCATCAGCCTCTCTCCTCCCAGCCTCCCCCAGCATCAGCCTCCCTCAGCATCAGCCTCCCTCCTCCTAGCCTCCCCCAGCATCAGCCTCTCTCCTCCCAGCCTCCCCCCTCCCAGCCTCCCTCAGCATCAGCCTCCCTCCTCCCAGCCTCCCCCAGCATCAGCCTCCCTCCTCCCAGCCTCCCCCAGCATCAGCCTCCCCCAGCACCAGCCTCTCTCCTCCCAGCCTCCCCCAGCATCAGACTCTCTCCTCCCAGCCTCCCCCAGCATCAGCCTCCCTCAGCATCAGCCTCCTTCCTCCCAGCCTCCCCCAGCGTCAGCCTCCCCCATCCCAGCCTTCCGCAACATCAGCCTCCCCCCTCCCAGCCTCCCCCAGCATCATACTCTCTCCTCCCAGCCTCCCCCAGTATCAGCTTCTCTTCCCCCAAGTCTCCCCCAGTATCAGCCTCTCTCCTCCCACCCCATACGCAGATCTCCAGTCTGCATTAGAGACACCCCCATGCTCCTTATGAATCTTCAGCTCTGCGAGCACTTTCCTGCTCCAGGGCCCGCCATCTTCCTGGCTCACGTGAGTATCCTCTTCTGACACCGGCTTCCATCGCGGCGTCCTCTGCGGCGTCCTGCTGTGAGCTCTGCATGTGAAATCCACACAGCATTGGACGCAGCACAGAGGAAGGAGCTGATTGGCGCGCCTGTGACCCCGGAAGTGCAGGTGCCGGCAGTTCCGGGGTCAATCAGCTCTCTGTGCCCGACTGCCGCAGTTTGTCTGCATTCGCGTCTTAATTGACGCGGATACAAATAAATAAAGGTGCGCCTCTCCCCCCTCCGAAAATACAGTGGATTTAATGAATGTGTAAAAAAAAAATAATTTTTTTTTTACTGCTAGAAGGTGCCGCCCCCTGCATCCTGCCGCCCTAGGCACGGGACCACGGGTGCCTAATGGTAAATACGGCCCTGATAGCGCCATCATATTCCGCAGCACTGTACAATCAGAGGGGACGTGTACAGACAATATCAGACATTACAGACACTGAGAAGGGAGGGTCCGGCTCACGAGCCACAAATTTTGAAGAAATAGGAGACATGAAGGTAAATTGAGAACAGCGCTTGAGTGGTCGGTCCGGCCATCAGTAGGGGGCGCTCTGCATAGCTGGTCCGGGCATCAGTAGGGGGCGCACTGCACAGCTGGTCCGGCCATCAGTAGGGGGCGCACTGCACAGCTGGTCCGGCCATCAGTAGGGGGCGCTCTGCACAGCTGGTCCGCATACCTCCCAACCGTCCTGGATTCTGCGGGACTGTCCCGATTTCAGGGCTCTTGCCCGCAGTCCCGCGGCTCATAGCTGATGTCCCTGCTCCTCTCCTCAGTGCAGTGAATAAATTAAATTCTCATTGTCCATAGACAGTAGCTCTACCACTGAGCCGCTGCCTGTATTGAAAACCATAGGAAGATTTGGTAATCTTGACCTCTGTATTGCAGTAGAGAAACCAGAACAAGAAGCAGATTATTGGGATAGATAGAGGGATAGATAGAGGGATAGAGGGATAGAGGGATAGAGGGATAGCGGGATAGCGGGATAGAGGGATAGAGGGATAGCGGGATAGCGGGATAGCGGGATAGAGGGATAGAGGGATAGAGGGATAGAGGGATAGAGGGATAGAGGGATAGAGGGATAGAGGGATAGAGGGATAGATAGAGGGATAGAGGGATAGATAGAGGGATAGAGGGATAGATAGAGGGATAGATAGAGGGATAGATAGAGGGATAGATAGAGGGATAGAGGGATAGATAGAGGGATAGATAGAGGGATAGATAGAGGGATAGATAGAGGGATAGATAGATAGATAGATAGATAGATAGAGGGATAGATAGAGGGATAGATAGAGGGATAGAGGGATAGATAGAGGGATAGATAGAGGGATAGATAGAGGGATAGATAGAGGGATAGATAGATAGAGGGATAGATAGAGGGATAGAGGGATAGATAGATAGATAGAGGGATAGATAGATAGAGGGATATATATAATAGATACATGATGATAGATAAATACATGATAAATAGATAATAGAGGGATAGATATATAATAGATGGATAGATAGATACTGCATTTCTTTGTAGGTGAAGGAAAGAGTCCGATTTATTTGTTCCCCTAAACAAATACTATTAAGAAATGAGGAAAAAAATACATTTATAAAAAAGACTTCTTTATTTTTACTACCTTGGATTCAAACCAGCAACTGTCACACGTGTCCTGCAGCCCTGGTAGCTGTTCTAGCTGTTGAGCCACTAGGAATGATGATGTCAGAAGGAGTATTTTATATAGATGAACCTAGAATGCAGCCTCTGATTACACAGCAGATTACACAGGACACAGAGCTCCATTGTACAGAGCAGCGTCTCTGTAGCCTATATTCTAGAGGAAGAGGAAAAGATTTTTTTTTCTCTTCTAATAAAATTACTAAAAATAATAATAGAAAAAATAGAATGTACTTTTATTATACTTTTTTTTTTATAAAAATGTTCCTGTAATCGTAATGACCCAACACAGCGATCAGATTATTTATAGGATCAGTAAATGTTGTAAAAAAAAAAATGTCGCAATTTATTATTTTTCTCTATTAAAACCCATAAAAAATGTATTAAAAATGTATCGCTGAGGCCATGTTCACACGTAGTGTAAATGCTGTGTTTTTTTCTGCCGCAGTCCGCACCACGAGTGCGATAACAATCTCCTCTGATTATTGAGTGTTTGCGGTATTTTTTATGCATTGTCCCCTTATTTGATACATGTTTGGTGCAGATGTGAATCCTGAAGCTTATAAAGAAAAAAAAAACACCAAATCCGCAGAGTTCAGCGGCGTCTGCACACGCACCAGGGGCGGAGATTTCATGACGTCTCATCCACTTTGCTTGGACAATTAGTCCGTGTTCACACGTGGTGTAAATGCTGCATTTTTTTCTGCTGTGTTTTTGCCCATATATTCTGTTGTGCTTAAAGGGAACCAAACCTCATGTTTTTCGTGTATAAGGTGCAGCCAGTGCAGCACTGGCACTGTCAGGCACAGTGTGTACATACCATCAGGGGGCAGCCGGTGCAGCACTGGCACTGTCAGGCACAGTGTGTACATACCATCAGGGGGCAGCCGGTGCAGCACTGGCACTGTCAGGCACAGTGTGTACATACCATCAGGGGGCAGCCGGTGCAGCACTGGCACTGTCAGGCACAGTGTGTACATACCATCAGGGGGCAGCCGGTGCAGCACTGGCACTGTCAGGCACAGTGTGTACATACCATCAGGGGGCAGCCAGTGCAGCACTGGCACTGTCAGGCACAGTGTGTACATACCATCAGGGGGCAGCCGGTGCAGCACTGGCACTGTCAGGCACAGTGTGTACATAGGATCAGGGGGCTGCCGGTGCAGCACTGGCACTGTCAGGCACAGTGTGTACATACCATCAGGGGGCAGCCGGTGCAGCACTGGCACTGTCAGGCACAGTGTGTACATACCATCAGGGGGCAGCCGGTGCAGCACTGGCACTGTCAGGCACAGTGTGTACATACCATCAGGGGGCAGCCGGTGCAGCACTGGCACTGTCAGGCACAGTGTGTACATACCATCAGGGGGCAGCCGGTGCAGCACTGGCACTGTCAGGCACAGTGTGTACATACCATCAGGGGGCAGCCGGTGCAGCACTGGCACTGTCAGGCACAGTGTGTACATACCATCAGGGGGCAGCCAGTGCAGCACTGGCACTGTCAGGCACAGTGTGTACATACCATCAGGGGGCAGCCAGTGCAGCACTGGCACTGTCAGGCACAGTGTGTACATACCATCAGGGGGCAGCCGGTGCAGCACTGGCACTGTCAGGCACAGTGTGTACATACCATCAGGGGGCAGCCGGTGCAGCACTGGCACTGTCAGGCACAGTGTGTACATACCATCAGGGGGCAGCCGGTGCAGCACTGGCACTGTCAGGCACAGTGTGTACATACCATCAGGGGGCAGCCGGTGCAGCACTGGCACTGTCAGGCACAGTGTGTACATACCATCAGGGGGCAGCCGGTGCAGCACTGGCACTGTCAGGCACAGTGTGTACATACCATCAGGGGGCAGCTCGGGTGTTTAGGCTGTGAAATCCAACTTTATAAAGTTTGAAAATTCGTGCACTTTTTGATTGACGTGTGCACCTCTCTCCTAATGTCCGGGCGTGTTATGCACGTGTTCCCCGCCCCCCCCCCCCTGTTCCTCCCTCTCACTAGCCGTATGTAAATTTCTAATCTTCATTTACACGGCATCGGATTTAGCGCCTGCGCATAGCGCTCATCTCCGGCGCCATGTTTCTGAAGCCCACAGTATTATGGTGCATGAGAGGGCGGCGCATGCGCCCTCGCTTCTTCAGATCTGTTGTGACCGCGGGAGCGTGCGCGGTCACAACAGGACTGGAAAACAGCTGATCTTACCCTGATTAGCTGCAGCAGACGATATCGTAGCAGACAGAAACAAAAAACACAGAATTTCTGCAGCGTGTGAACACGGCTTTATAGGCACAATAAGCAGCATGTCACATACACCATGTTCCAAATTATTATGCATATGATATTTTTCTCTGATTTTCCTGAATGCTCGGTGCAGGCGACCGTCCGTCTAATAACAGTCATCCCCCATTAGAGGATACATCGAGTTTTATTGAAGAAACCCCCCGATGATAACAGTATAATCCTCCTGTTCCACATTATTACGCACAGGAGAGTTTCTAAACATTTTATATGTTGTAAAGAAGTGAAAATGCTCATTATTGGAATTTGCAGCATTAGGAGGTCACATTCACTGAAATAAAGAGCTATTTACCTCCAAAACCTCCGAACAGGCCAAGTTACATGTAACACAGGAACCCTTCTTTGATGTCACCTTCACAATTCTTGCATCCATTGCACTTGTGAGTTTTTGGAGAGTTTCTGCTTGAATTTCTTTGCATGATGTCAGAATCGCCTCCCAGAGCTGCTGTTTTGATGTGATTGGCCTCCCACCCTCATAGATCTTTTGCTTGATGATACTCCAAAGGTTCTCTATAGGGTTGAGGTCAGGGGAAGATGGTGGCCACACCATGAGTTTATCTCCTTTTATGCCCATAGCAGCCAATGACACAGAGGTGTTCTCTGCAGCATGAGATGGGGCATTGTCATGCATGAAGATGATTTTGCTCCTGAAGGCACGTTTCTGCTTTTTGTTCCATGGAAGAAAGTTGTCAGTCAGAAACTCTATATACTTTGCAGAGGTCATTTTCACACCTTCAGGAACCCTAAAGGGGCGTACCAGATGTCTCCCTGTGACTCCAGCCCAAAACATGACTCCTCCACCTCCTTGCTGACGTCGCAGCCTTGTTGGGACATGGTGGCCATCCACCAACCATCCACCACTCCATCCATCTGGACCATCCAGGGTTGCTCCACACTCATCAGTAAGCAAGATTGTTTGAAAATTAGTGTTCATGTATGTCTGGGCCACTGCAGTCGTTTCTGCTTGTGAGCACAGGTCAGGGGGGGCTGAATAGTAGCTTTATGCACTACATCTAGCCTTTGAAGGACCCTACACCTTGAGGTTCAAGGGACTCCAGAGGCACCAGCAGCTTCATATATCTGTTTGCTTTAATGGCTTTTTAGCAGCTGCTCTCTTAACCCGATGAACTTGTCTGGCAGAAACCTTCCTCATTCTGCCTTTATCTGCACCAACACATATGTGCTCAGAATCAGCCACAAATCTCTTCACAGGACGATGATTACACTTACGTTTTCCTGAAATATGTAATGTTTTCATCCCTTGTCCAAGGCATTGCAGTATTTGATGCTTTTCGGCAGAAGAGAGATCCGATTCCTTTTTCTTTCCCATGTTACTTGTAAACTGCGGCTGCTTAATATTGTGGAGCATCCAGATTTCCTTTTATTGGGCCTCACCTGGAAACTGATTATCACAGGGATCTGAGACTGATTTCAGTGACCAAAGACCCCGAGACACAAAACCAGCAATGGGCTTCATTGAAAAAAAAAATAAAAAAATCGCTAGGACCCTTAAATCTAATTTGCATAATAATTTAGAACATGGTGTAAAAACACATAGAAATATAAGACAATTCTGGCTGCTGTGACTGAATGAACAGTCAAGTGCATCTGCTGAATGACCCTTACTGCCAAATGGGCGTGGCTAGGGGCGGTGTCAAAATTTGCCATGGCGCACTGGCGCACCGCAGACTTTGTCCCCCTTTACTTTCTTTAAAAGTTGGGAGGTATGCTGATCCGGCCATCAGTAGGGGGCGCTCTGCACAGCTGGTCCGGCTATCAGTAGGGGGCGCTCTGCACAGCTGGTCCGGCCATCAGTAGGGGGCGCTCTGCACAGCTGGTCCGGCTATCAGTAGGGGGCGCTCTGCATAGCTGGTCCGGCCATCAGTAGGGGGCGCTCTGCACAGCTGGTCCGGCTATCAGTAGGGGGCGCTCTGCACAGCTGGTCCGGCCATCAGTAGGGGGCGCACTGCACAGCTTTATTTTGCATTTCTCAGAAGTGGAAGAAAGTCATGATATCACTCTTCATGTTCGGGGTCTCCAGGTGAGATCAGGGCTGTTCCCCGCACGGGAGGGGAGGACGGGGAAGCAGCAGAGCGATGGTTTCTTTTCTTCATTTCAGTGACTCATTTTTGTTGTTTTGCAGATCATTTATTTATTCAGAGCCGCTGTCATCACCACTATATGGCGGGAAGTGGTGGTCCCCGGAGTCATCCACTGAACGCTGGGGTCTTATTCAGTCCTAGTACCCCCGGTGTATAATGTCCCAAGACCACCGCTCTGCGGACCCCATAACTGCAGAGTCCAGACCTCCCCTGGTAACATCAGCACAAACACTGCAACTGCCGGGGGCTTCATGGCCGAACAGCAGCAGCCGTACATCACCAAGCACAATGCTGAGCCGTACATCACCAAGCACAATGCCGAGCCGTACATCACCAAGCACAATGCCGAGCCATACATCACCAAGCACAATGCCGAGCCGTACATCACCAAGCACAATGCCGAGCCGTACATCACCAAGCACAATGCCGAGCCGTACATCACCAAGCACAATGCTGAGCCGTACATCACCAAGCACAATGCTGAGCCATACATCACCAAGCACAATGCCGAGCCATACAGTGTGTCCGCAGGTGTCGGCTGTGCGCAGCCTGCAGCAATCGGTCAGCAGAGCGGACGTCGCGGGTTGTTCCGGAGTTATGGTTGCTGCAGGACTTCTCTCCTCGCCCGCACAGAGAGGTGTATTCAGATTTTCGCCTGTTTTGCGTCACTCCTCATATTGTATAGCGGATCTATCGATGACGCACGGACTAAACAGCTGTGATCTGAATATTGGGGAACAGTCCCCGGCCCCTCCCCCTCACCACTTCCTCCATATGTTTATGACATCTGCGTCTCTCCGGGAGGCGTCCTCAGCCCGAGGAGCAAAGTTTCACTTTCTGCCACTTTCACATTCAGAAAACGACGTCAGAGATCGAGAAAATCACCGTCAGCCGAGAGGAAGCGGAAGAAGCGGGAGCCACGTCCGGCCTGTGATTCTAATGATTACTTGTGCCATAAGATGATGCCATGGGAACAAGAGGAAAACCGGAGAGGCCCTATATGGGGGGATATACTGTGCCCGGCCACATGGGACTATGTCACCGGATCACTGTGCCCGGCCACATGGGACTATGTCACCGGATCACTGTGCCCGGCCACATGGGACTATGTCACCGGATCACTGTGCCCGGCCACATGGGACTATGCCACCGGATCACTGTGCCCGGCCACATGGGACTATGTCACCGGATCACTGTGCCCGGCCACATGGGACTATGTCACCGGATCACTGTGCCCGGCCACATGGGACTATGTCACCGGATCACTGTGCCCGGCCACATGGGACTATGTCACCGGATCACTGTGCCCGGCCACATGGGACTATGTCACCGGATCACTGTGCCCGGCCACATGGGACTATGTCACCGGATCACTGTGCCCGGCCACATGGGACTATGTCACCGGATCACTGTGCCCGGCCACATGGGACTATGTCACCGGATCACTGTGCCCGGCCACATGGGACTATGCCACCGGATCACTGTGCCCGGCCACATGGGACTATGTCACCGGATCACTGTGCCCGGCCACATGGGACTATGTCACCGGATCACTGTGCCCGGCCACATGGGACTATGTCACCGGATCACTGTGCCCGGCCACATGGGACTATGTCACCGGATCACTGTGCCCGGCCACATGGGACTATGTCACCGGATCACTGTGCCCGGCCACATGGGACTATGTCACCGGATCACTGTGCCCGGCCACATGGGACTATGTCACCAGATCACTGTGCCCGGCCACATGGGACTATGTCACCGGATCACTGTGCCCGGCCACATGGGACTATGTCACCGGATCACTGTGCCCGGCCACATGGGACTATGTCACCGGATCACTGTGCCCGGCCACATGGGACTATGTCACCGGATCACTGTGCCCGGCCACATGGGACTATGTCACCGGATCACTGTGCCCGGCCACATGGGACTATGTCACCGGATCACTGTGCCCGGCCACATGGGACTATGTCCCCGGATCACTGTGCCCGGCCACATGGTGCTGTATCACCCGGATCATTCTGCACTTTCACGGATGGTGGCGCGGTGTTACCCGGATCACTGGCACGGATGGCGGCGCGGTGTCACCCGGATCACTGGCACGGATGGCGGCGCGGTGTCACCCGGATCACTGGCACGGATGGCGGCGCGGTTTTCCACCCTTTCCTCACACAATACGGACTCTGAGAATGGTTTGCACTGGTTTATTCTGGATTTACTCCTCGCCTCCATCCTCCTCCACATAAGAGTCCAGTCCGACCTCCTCGTAGTCCTTCTCCAGCGCGGCCAGGTCCTCCCGAGCTTCGGAGAACTCGCCCTCCTCCATGCCTTCCCCGACGTACCAGTGGACGAACGCTCGCTTGGCGTACATTAGGTCGAACTTGTGGTCCAGCCGGGCCCAGGCCTCGGCGATGGCGGTGGTGTTACTCAGCATGCAGACCGCCCGCGGCACCTTCGCCAGATTGCCACTGGGAACCACGGTGGGCGGCTGGTAATTAATGCCAACCTGGGGAAGGAGAAAGATGGAGGAGCTCAGGAGAAGCATCGGATACAGCAGGTCCTCTGCATAACGTGAATGGATGCTCTAGTCACAGCCAAAGCTGCACCTTGCATCCTGTCCTTACAGGGATGGAGTTCAGATTGCAGCTCCGGATGTGACTGGAGCGATGCACCCCCCGTATATCAGACACCCCCTCTATAGCACCGTCTTACCTTGAACCCTGTAGGGCACCAGTCCACAAACTGGATGGTCCTCTTGGTCTTGATGTTGGCGATGGCCACGTTGACGTCTTTGGGCACCACGTCCCCCCGGTACAGCATGCAGCAGGCCATGTACTTGCCGTGACGGGGGTCACACTTCACCATCTGGTTGAAGGGGTCGAAGCAGGAGTTGGTAATGTCGGCCACGGACATCTGCTCGTGGTACGCCCGATCAGACGATATGATGGGAGCGTAGGTGACCAGGGGGAAGTGGATGCGGGGGTACGGCACCAGGTTGGTCTGGAACTCGGTCAGGTCCACGTTGAGCGCACCGTCGAACCTCAGCGAGGCGGTGATGGAGGACACGTTCTGGCTGATGAGCCGGTTCAGGTCGATGTAGGTCGGACGCTCGATGTCCAGGTTCCGGTGGCAGATGTCGTAGATGGCCTCGTTGTCCATCATGAATGTGCAGTCCGAGTGCTCCAGGGTGGTGTGCGTGGTCAGGATGGAGTTGTACGGCTCCACCACCGCGGTGGAGATCTGAGGCGCCGGGTAGATGGCAAACTCCAGCTTCGACTTCTTGCCATAGTCAACGGAGAGGCGCTCCATGAGGAGGGAGGTGAATCCGGAGCCCGTGCCCCCGCCAAAGCTGTGGAAGATAAGGAAACCCTGGAGGCCGGAGCAGGCGTCGCTCTGCAAGAGAAAACACACGCGCAGAGGCGAAATGGGCATCATGTGTAATGAGACATACCGCCAGACAGTGCACAGGCCGGGGGCATCATATGTAATGAGACATACCGCCAGACAGTGCACAGGCCGGGGGCATCATATGTAATGAGACATACCGCCAGACAGTGCACAGGCCGGGGGCATCATATGTAATGAGACATACCGCCAGACAGTGCGCAGCCCAGGAGGCATCGTATGTAATGAGACATACCGCCAGACAGTGCACAGGCCGGGGGCATCATATGTAATGAGACATACCACCAGACAGTGCGCAGCCCAGGAGCCATCATATGTAATGAGACATACCGCCAGACAGTGCACGGCCCAGGAGGCATCATATGTAATGAGACATACTGCCAGACAGTGCACGGCCTGGGGGGCATCATATATAATGAGACATACCGCCAGACAGTGCACGGCCTGGGGGGCATCATATATAATGAGACATACCGCCAGACAGTGCACGGCCTGGGGGGCATCATATGTAATGAGACATACTGCCAGACAGTGCACGGCTTGGGGGCATCATATGTAATGAGACATACCGCCAGACAGTGCACGGCCTGGGGGGCATCATATGTAATGAGACATACCGCCAGACAGTGCACGGCTTGGGGGCATCATATGTAATGAGACATACTGCCAGACAGTGCACGGCCTGGGGGGCATCATATGTAATGAGACATACCGCCAGACAGTGCACGGCCTGGGGGGCATCATATGTAATGAGACATACCGCCAGACAGTGCATGGCCCGGGAGGCATCATATTTAATGAGACATACCGCCAGACAGTGCACGGCCTGGGGTGCGTCATATGTAATGAGACATACCGCCAGACAGTGCGCGGCCTGGGGGGCATCATATATAATGAGACATACCGCCAGACAGTGCACGGCCCGAGGGCTTCATATGTAATGAGACATACCGCCAGACAGTGCGCGGCCTGGGGGGCATCATATATAATGAGACATACCGCCAGACAGTGCACGGCCTGGGGTGCGTCATATGTAATGAGACATACCGCCAGACAGTGCGCGGCCTGGGGGGCATCATATAAAATGAGACATACTGCCAGACAGTGCACGGCCCGGGGGGCATCATATGTAATGAGACACCGCCAGACAGTGCACGGCCCGGGGGAGGGATCACAGCCCGGAGGGCAGCACATTGAACACTCACCAACTTCCGGATACGATCCGCCACCGGCTCGACAATCTCCTTGCCCACGGTGTAGTGCCCACGGGCATAGTTGTTCGCTGCATCCTCCTTCCCGGTAATTAGCTGCTCTGGGTGGAAGAGGTGGCGGTACGGTCCAGCGCGAACCTCATCTGCAGAGAATAAAGGGTTAATTAGCCCGTCCTCACTAACACTCCTCCCCTGAAATACTCTGTGCTGCTGGGACCTGCTCCTTCCTCTATGTATCTCTGTGTTCTCCTATAAGATCAGTGCTCTCCTCTCCTGAAATCCTCTGTGCTGCAGTTACCCCGTTCTGTCCGCTCACCTATGACGGAGGGCTCCAGGTCTACGAGGACGGCTCGGGGGACGCGCTTTCCATTGCCGCTTTCGCTGAAGAAGGTGGAGAAGGAGTCGTCGTAGGAGCTGGGGTTGGACGCCCCCCCGCGGACGGTGCCATCGGGCTCGATGTTGTGCTCCAGGCAGAAGAGCTCCCAGCAGGCGTTACCGATCTGCACCCCGGCCTGGCCGACGTGCACCGAGATACACTCCCTCTGCACAGACACAACATGACAGGGCGTATAATAGCGCACAGCGTCTGCCGGTCACCACAGGGCAGCGCAGCACACTATGGCGGCATGCACATGAATGACTCTCGCACGGTGCGGCCCGAAGCCCCTTACACCACACGTCCCATCACTGACCCCCGCCCCTCGCAGTGCCCCCCGCCCGCACACAGATCTTACAGATTTGGTCTTGATCCCCCACATGGTGCGTCTCCCTGGATCCCCGCAGAGCGCCTCGTCTCCGGTCTCTCAGGATCCCCGCAGAGCGTCTCCCCAGATCCCTGCAGAGGGTCTCGTCTCCGGTCTCTCAGGATCCCCGCAGAGCGTCTCCCCGGATCCCCGCAGAGCGTCTCCAGTCCCGGCCTTTATGACCAGAGCTGGAGGTTCAGTTTCAGGACTGCGGGCTATAAACAGCCACCAATGAGTGGCCGGGCGTGCGGTGCCCGTCACACACGTGTGCCCCCCCACAGGGGTGCGGGCAGCACATGTATGGAGCGTGTGTATATTACGGGGCAGGTCCCTTTAAATTAGAACCTGTGCTGTAAAGTCGGGGGTCACACCTGGTGTTTAGGTGCAAGAGCGGAGGGATCACAGCCCCCAGCGGATCTAGGCGAGGCCCGAGCCCTCCACACGGCTCCATCGGGTGACCCGGTGCCAGGAAGACATGTGACAGGCGGCTATTTCTAGAACGCCGCTGACATACCAGCCACTTAACCCCTCGCAGACACAAAACAGGCAGGAGCCCCATAGAATGACATAGAACTACAAGTCCCAGCATTTCCTGCCAGTCTGAAGCCATCTATGGGCCTCTGTCTGCTGGAGCAGAAGTCACTGCATTTAATTGGGGGAGCAAAGGGTTTAAAAAAAAAAAAAAAAAAAGGACATAACGACCCTCCCCCCCCCCCCCCCATGTGATCTATAGTCGGGGGTGAGGGAAGATAACCCCAATGTGATGGGGGGGCAGCGCTGGGGCGGCGGGAGCTCACCATTGTCTGTGGCATCTGGTTCTCTGCGTCTTCGTGACTGTGTGTCAGGGCAGTGGACAGGGCGTGACAAAGGAGGACGATGACATCACACTGAGAATGCGTGACATCACAGCGGGCAGTGACCTCACCAGGAATCCCCGCCTACTATCACAGCCGCAGCCAATCAGATTCCATTTATTACAAAAATAGAACAGAAATCGAGAGACGTTACAAATCACCACAAATTCAAAAACTTCTCGAAAATGAAAAGACACTCCGCTGTCTTCTCCGCTGCCCGCGAGCATCTGCCCGGAGCAGTGTCAGTGTGTACTGCGGTGTACAGATTCTAGTTACAGGGGTGCCAAGCTTTAATCATAGTAACTTCCAGTCTAAGACGGACGGTCCGGAGCGAGGGCGGCCAGCGACAGAAGACGGACGGTCCGGAGCGAGGGCGGCCAGTAATGTAAGACGGACTGTCCAGACCGAGGGCGGCCAGCGACAGAAGACGGATGGTCTGGAGCGAGGGCGGCCAGCGATGTAAGACGAACTGTCCAGACCGAGGGCGGCCAGCGATGTAAGACGGACTGTCCAGACCGAGGGCGGCCAGCGATGTAAGACGGACTGTCCGGACCGAGGGCGGCCAGCGATGTAAGACGGACTGTCCGGACCGAGGGCGGCCAGCGATGTAAGACGGACTGTCCGGACCGAGGGCGGCCAGCGATGTAAGACGGACTGTCCGGACCGAGGGCGGCCAGCGATGTAAGACGGACTGTCCGGACCGAGGGCGGCCAGCGATGTAAGACGGACTGTCGGGACCGAGGGCGGCCAGCGATGTAAGACGGACTGTCCGGACCGAGGGCGGCCAGCGATGTAAGACGGACTGTCCGAACAGAGGGCGGCCAGCGATGTAAGACGGACTGTCTGGACCGAGGGAGGCCAGCGATGTAAGACGGACTGTCCAGACCGAGGGAGGCCAGCGATGTAAGACGGACTGTCCAGACCGAACGCGGCCAGCGATGTAAGACGGACTGTCCGGACCGAGGGCGGCCAGCGATGTAAGACGGACTGTCCGGACCGAGGGCGGCCAGCGATGTAAGGCGGACTGTCCGGAGCGAGGGCGGCCAGCGATGTAAGGCGGACTGTCCGGACAAAGGGCAGCCAGCGATGTAAGACGGACTGTCCGGACCGAGGGCGGCCAGCGATGTAAGACGGACTGTCCGGAGCGAGGGCGGCCAGCGATGTAAGACGGACTGTCCGGAGCGAGGGCGGCCAGCGATGTAAGACGGACTGTCCGGACCGAGGGCGGCCAGCGATGTAAGACGGATTGTCCAGACCGAGGGCGGCCAGCGATGTAAGACGGACTGTCCGGAGCGAGGGCGGCCAGCGATGTAAGACGGACTGTCCGGACCGAGGGCAGCCAGCGATGTAAGACGGACTGTCCGGAGCGAGGGCGGCCAGCGAGGAATCAGCCACCGAACATCTGACGGAGCAGGAGCAGCAGACGAGACAGCGGAGCCCGAGATGCTGGAGAAGCTGGAAGGAAAGAGAAGATGTGAGGTCAAGAATGAGGGAATCTGTCTATACGTGAAGACGCCGGGGCCCCTACTGACTGTGACATCTAAGGGGTTTATAGCCTGATCCTCTGCAATGGACTTACAAATAGTGATGGGCGGACGCCGACTGTAAAAGTCTGGATCCGAGCGGTGTCAAACTTACCTGGGTGCCAGGACTAGAGTATGAAAGAGGAAAAAAAAAAAAAGGGGGGCAAAAATAAGAATGAAGCGAGCGTTTCATACTCACCGAGGCTCCGGCTGGCACTGGCAGTGTTAAGGGGCTGGCAGGGTGCAGGACATGGCCCCGCACTTTAAGCCAGAGTGCTACAGGTCACCAGAGGTCATGCCGTGAAAACCCGGGAATGACCTCCGATGAGCTGAGTGATGTCACCGCTGTCAGCCGGTCCCCCTTGTCAGTGTTCCCCTGAGCCTGGACAAATGGGACATGTTTTCTGTCTCTCCAGGCTCGGATGTAGCAGAGCCAGGACCGTCAGGGGACGTCGTGTGCATTACGGTGTAACTTCAAGGGTTTTATGGGGGTTAATAAAGAGGGGAAAAAGGTGCTGTATTTTATTTCAAATAAAGCATTTTTCTCTGTGCTTGTTTCTTTTGACTTATAGGATTAGTGATGGGGAGTCTCATAGACCCCCTTACCCCCATCACGAATTCTGGGCTTAGTGGCAGCTGTACACTGTTATTAACTCCTTATTACCCTCGCACCAGGGCAATCGGGAAGAGCCGGGTAAAGCGCCGGTCTTATCACATCTAAAAGATGTGACAATTGTGGGCGGCTGCAGGCTGCTATTCTTAGCCTGGGGGTCCTCCAATAACCATGGGCCTCCCCAGCCTGAGAATACCAGCCCCTAGCAGTCAGGCTTTATCATGACTGGATATCCAAATTGGGGGGGGGGGGGACACTTTTTTTTTTTATACTGTGATTTAAATAATAATAATAATAAAAAAAAAAAGTCTCATACGGTTCCTCTTTTTTTGATACACAGCCAAGATAAGCGCACGGATGGGGGCTGCAGCCTGTAGCCGTGGGCTTTATCTGTATTGGGCATCACCAAATATTTTATTTATTTTTATACCGCGGTGGACCCAGACAGCGGCTGTGCTGGAAGCGTCACTGACCTGGATCCAGACGCAGTAGGATGACGTAGAGCAGCAGGAGCGCCAGCAGCGCCGGCCGGACGGGAAGCCTACGAATCCACATCAGCGCCGCAGAGAACAGCCGGGCGAGCTGCAGATACGTGGCCCGCACATTCCCTGCAATGCAAGAGTCAGAAAGAAGAATCTACACAGAAAAGTCACAAAACGCGTGATCACTCTCTGGATCCCCACCTGACGGGCGGACCCTCTGCTCCGGGGGCCGGCGCGCACCCTCTGCTCTCTCCGTCTCCTCTTCCCGTTCCAGGCGCCGCTTCTCCTCTCTCACAGCTTTTAGCGCCACTTCCTGTTGCTGTTTTGAGAACACACGAGGGTCCTGGGCTAAATCCTCCGCCTCCGAGAAGTGACCGAGGGGAAGGAGAATATTCAGGAGGTGCAGCTCTGCCACCCTCTTATACTGCAGCGAGGGGCGAGAGGCGTGTGCCCGCAGCCAATCCCTGCCCAGATCCAGCATCACATGGGGCTGCTTCACCCGGCTGTACAGGAGCAAGCTGAGAGGAAAGGAAAACTCAGCATGCATTAGCCTCCAGAGCTGCACTCACTATTCTGCTGGTGGAGTCACTGTGTACATACATTGCTGATCCTGAGTTACCTCCTGTATTATACTCCAGAGCTGCACTCACTATTCTGCTGGTGCAGTCACTGTGTACATACATTACATTACTGATCCTGAGTTACCTCCTGTATTATACTCCAGAGCTGCACTCACTATTCTGCTGGTACAGTCACTGTGTACATACATTGCTGATCCCGAGTTACCTCCTGTATTATACTCCAGAGCTGCACTCACTATTCTGCTGGTGCAGTCACTGTGTACATACATTACTGATCCTGAGTTGCCTCCTGTATTATACCCCAGAGCTGCACTCGCTATTCTGCAGATATTTATGAATCCCTGTATTAGTCCTGCAGTGTGACATTACCACATCTCCATGATGTTGTGCGGTAGCTCCTGCGGGCTCTGGTAGTACTGGATTAGCCAGGGCAGGACCTCGCGCCATCGCTCCATTTCTGCCAGGGCCTGGATGGCAATAACCGCGAGAGACGCCTTCACCGGATCATTCCTGGGGGAGAAACAAAGGACAAGACGTCACCAAAAGCAAAAGCATAATCGCAAAGAGAAGGATTCTGCATTTGGATGTCTCCGGATCCGGGCTCTCCGTTTGCTGTCAGTGAATGTGAACGTCTTCATGCACTTTCCATTCTAATGCGGATATTCCAGTCATGTAATTATAGAGATCACATTACACGAGACGCAGCCGAGGCCCGGAGCGTCCTCACACTATAAATTACACATTGTGCAAGAGATCTCCCGAGACCGAGAGCAAATCCCCCCGATAATGACACGGCTGCCATAGAAACCAGGAGCGGCGGGACCCCGGGGAGGACGAGCCGGCTACAAAGCTCCACACCAGAGGAGGTGACACAAAAACAGCACTATAATACCGCCCCTATGTACAAGAAAAATACTGCCCCTATATACAAGAATATAACTGCTATAATACTGCCCCCTATGTACAAGAATATAACTGCTATAATACTGCCCCCTATGTACAAGAATATAACTGCTATAATACTGCCCCTATATACAAGAATATAACTGCTATAATACTGCCCCCTATGTACAAGAATATAACTGCTATAATACTGCCCCTATGTACAAGAATATAACTACTATAATACTGCCCCTATGTACAAGAATATAACTACTATAATACTGCTCCCTATATACAAGAATATAACTACTATAATACTGCTCCCTATATACAAGAATATAACTACTATAATACTGCCCCCTATATACAAGAATATAACTACTATAATACTGCCCCTATGTACAAGAATATAACTACTATAATACTGCCCCTATATACAAGAATATAACTACTATAATACTGCCCCTATGTACAAGAATATAACTACTATAATACTGCCCCTATGTACAAGAATATAACTACTATAATACTGCTCCCTATGTACAAGAATATAACTACTATAATACTGCCCCTATATACAAGAATATAACTACTATAATACTGCTCCCTATATACAAGAATATAACTACTATAATACTGCCCCCTATATACAAGAATATAACTACTATAATACTGCCCCTATGTACAAGAATATAACTACTATAATACTGCCCCTATATACAAGAATATAACTACTATAATACTGCCCCCTATATACAAGAATATAACTACTATAATACTGCCCCTATGTACAAGAATATAACTACTATAATACTGCTCCCTATATACAAGAATATAACTACTATAATACTGCCCCCTATGTACAAGAATATAACTACTATAATACTGCCCCCTATATACAAGAATATAACTACTATAATACTGCCCCCTATGTACAGGAATATAACTACTATAATACTGCCCCTACGTACAAGAATATAACTACTATAATACTGCTCCCTATATAGAAGAATATAACTACTATAATACTGCTCCCTATATACAAGAATATAACTACTATAATACTGCCCCCTATGTACAAGAATATAACTACTATAATACTGCCCCCTATATACAAGAATATAACTACTATAATACTGCCCCTATATACAAGAATATAACTACTATAATACTGCCCCTATGTACAAGAATATAACTACTATAATACTGCCCCTATGTACAAGAATATAACTACTATAATACTGCCCCTATATACAAGAATATAACTACTATAATACTGCCCCCTATGTACAAGAATATAACTACTATAATACTGCCCCTATGTACAAGAATATAACTACTATAATACTGCCCCTATGTACAAGAATATAACTACTATAATACTGCCCCTATGTACAGGAATATAACTACTATAATACTGCTCCCTATGTACAAGAATATAACTACTATAATACTGCTCCTATGTACAGGAATATAAGTACTATAATACTGCCCCTATGTACAAGAATATAACTACTATAATACTGCCCCTATGTACAAGAATATAACTACTATAATACTGCTCCTATGTACAGGAATATAAGTACTATAATACTGCCCCTATGTACAAGAATATAACTACTATAATACTGCCCCTATGTACAAGAATATAACTACTATAATACTGCCCCTTATGTACAAGAATATAACTACTATAATACTGCCCCCTATGTACAAGAATATAACTACTATAATACTGCTCCTATGTACAAGAATATAACTACTATAATACTGCTCCTATATACAAGAATATAACTACTATAATACTGTCCCTATATACAAGAATATAACTACTATAATACTGCTCCTATATACAAGAATATAACTACTATAATACTGCCCCTATATACAAGAATATAACTACTATAATACTGCCCCTATGTACAAGAATATAACTACTATAATACTGCCCCTATATACAAGAATATAACTACTATAATACTGCTCCTATGTACAGGAATATAAGTACTATAATACTGCCCCTATGTACAAGAATATAACTACTATAATACTGCCCCTATGTACAAGAATATAACTACTATAATACTGCCCCCTATGTACAAGAATATAACTACTATAATACTGCCCCTATGTACAAGAATATAACTACTATAATACTGCCCCTATGTACAAGAATATAACTACTATAATACTGCCCCTATGTACAGGAATATAACTACTATAATACTGCTCCCTATGTACAAGAATATAACTACTATAATACTGCTCCTATGTACAGGAATATAAGTACTATAATACTGCCCCTATGTACAAGAATATAACTACTATAATACTGCCCCTATGTACAAGAATATAACTACTATAATACTGCTCCTATGTACAGGAATATAAGTACTATAATACTGCCCCTATGTACAAGAATATAACTACTATAATACTGCCCCTATGTACAAGAATATAACTACTATAATACTGCCCCTTATGTACAAGAATATAACTACTATAATACTGCCCCCTATGTACAAGAATATAACTACTATAATACTGCTCCTATGTACAAGAATATAACTACTATAATACTGCTCCTATATACAAGAATATAACTACTATAATACTGTCCCTATATACAAGAATATAACTACTATAATACTGCTCCTATATACAAGAATATAACTACTATAATACTGCCCCTATATACAAGAATATAACTACTATAATACTGCCCCTATGTACAAGAATATAACTACTATAATACTGCCCCTATATACAAGAATATAACTACTATAATACTGCTCCTATATACAAGAATATAACTACTATAATACTGCCCCTATGTACATAAATCCTATACAGTGCCCGTCGGCCAGGAGCCGGTCCATTTGGCGGCTCTCACTTTCCGTCTCGCGGCTCGGTGCTGATGATCTGCAGTCCGCGCTCGCACAGCTCCAGGGACCCTGTGAAGTTCCTCTCTAGCACCAGCAGGTCAGTGGCTGCCTCCAGCAGGGATTCGGCCGGGGGGGTCCCTGACAGCGATAAGTGCGACCAGTCCCACATGGCGCTCAGGGAGCAGCTGGACACGTTCTCGGTCACCGCCATGATCACAGAGGACTGGGACCTTGGAAAGAGAAAGAAAAAAAAAATCCAGTTATTACATAAGTCACATAGAGCAGTGATGTATTGGGGCTGTACTCTGCAGGGACTGTCCCTTTAAGACTATACATGAAGAGAAAGGCATGCTGGGAAATGTAGTTTCAGTACAACTAGAAAGATAAAGGTTTAAGACCACTGCGTAGAAATAAAACTACAAGTCCCAGAATGCCGTTGTGCTGTCCCCCTTGTGTCGCACATACACCAGCCTCTCCCGGCCGTTACCGCACACACGGGTAGAGATAGAGTGCGCAGCTCCTTCCAGACCCGGAAGAGGTCAGTACAGCCAATCAGAGAGAGCACCGCCCACCTCCATATTATCCAGTAGCCGCTGTGCTTTAAGATAATCCTTGAGAAGCACAAGACACAGTTTGTGTGATTGGCTGGTAGGCGAAACAAGGGCGGGGCTACGGGATTTATTTACTTTACTGTACGTTGATTGCACGCCGAGGCGGCCAGTGACGTCATGGCGTCATTTAAAGGGACAGTACATCTGCAGAATCAGGACCCACGATGGTGTATTTTTAAGGTTTTTGTTTTTTTTTCTCATTTTATCTATGTGAAAAAAACATCTTGTCCATGTATATTGCCATTTATGTTTTCAATATTGCATTTTTTGGATATTTATTTTTTAATGTTATTACTTTTGTCTGAGCAGCAAAATATTTCAGAAAGAATCGATGTGTTGAGGATTCGTAAATACGCAGCGAGGCGGATCTGGGGGGATTCTCATGATGGGTTTGGTGTATAAACAGCTGACAACACAGCAAAGGGATCTCATTACGAAACGTTTTCAGCTAATAGAAGGTACAAACACGTTTCCCAGGCATCAGATCCATCATGGACGATGTGAGGACGTCATCAAGATGTGGTTTGAACAGAAGTGACAATCACCTAGAACTGGAAGCACCTCAAAAAAAAAAAAAAAAAAATTCGAAGAAAACTGGTCCGGGGGGCAGCCAAGAGGCCGACGGCAACATTAAAGGAGCTGCAGGAATTTCGGACTAGTCCTGGTTGTGTCCTGCCTGTGACAACAATCTCCCGTATTCTTCAGATGTCAGATCTGGGGGCACGGGGGCAAGACTGGAGCCTTAATTTACTTGACCAAACCCTGGTCTTTTCTCAGGGGTGTGTAGACTTATTCTATCCACTTGCTGCAGATTTAATAGACGCAGCATAAAATCCCGAGCGGCGGCTGTGAGATTTACATACACCTTTCAGCGTTTGCACCTAAATATACATAAGAGATGATGTTGCCGCTCCCTACGGTGGGATCTCGGCCGTCGCCGTCTTACTTCGGTGTCGCTTTTTGGAGATTTTGTCCCACAGAAGCAATAGTCTTCACCCCTGGATGTCATCAGCGTGTTGTAAACATATAATCAGTGTTCGGCCCTGACTCCTGACACTCCGGCCGCCATCTTCTCCCCGGATCAGAGTCGATCACACACTGATTCGCGGTGTCGGCTCCGGTCTCTCCCTGTGCAACTAATTTCCCCCGACTCCGGGGGGCTGAATGTATTTTGCACTTTCAGCTACAAATAATTAATCCTCTGGGAAAATTCCAGCCTCTGCCTCACAATAATACAGGTGTGAGTGCAGGGACAGCCGCTGCGCCCCTCCCCCGCAGGACGTACTCAGGGGTCCTGTAAACAGGAGATGTGTGGTGGTATCGAGCCACACCTGATCATTGTTATGCACAGCGGGGGACGCATACACCAATTGGTTTGTACAGAATTCCAAAAATATCTTCCTTCTTTCAGAAACAGCGCCACCCCCTGTCATCAGGTTGTGCCTGGTACTGCAGCTGCGCCATAGTCACTTTAATGGGGCTCAGCTGCCGTATCAGACACGACGGTTCTAAACCTGAATTGTGCCGACTGATGGGTCCACATTAATCACAAGCAGTGACGCCTGCGCTGCCCCCTGCACGGAGAGTTGCAAACGACCAACGGATGAGTCAGTCGACACCAACATGGAGTAACTGGGGAGGGGTTAGTGACCAAGACCTGGATCACTTACTAGGCTCGGAACCGCCCACTTGACACTTGTGAGCTAATTTGCATACATGTTCAGAAATTATCACCTATCCAATAATTATACTAATCCTGTATTCAAGAGCGTCTGCCCCTCACGCACCCCGATACTTCATGCCAGGTCTGTGACACTGAAGATGGTATAACTATGGAATGAGCAGGTAACGGGGGGCATGTGGGACCCTTTGCTCTACTTAAAGGGGTTGTTCAATACTGGCCAACCCGTGCATCATCAATATAGGACCCTGACATGGAGCCAATCCGGTACCCATAGAATGCCGTGACTTGTGGCCAATGTCACCGTCGGGGTGGACGTCCTCTGTGAGGGCGAGCGGCCGGAACGTAATGCCACTTTATGGGAGCAGCCGCATCAATATTCCCAAAACAGCTCCATTATGGGAGGTGAGCACACACTGGTATTATTTTAATAATGATCTTGGCCGACAGTGGACAACCCCTTTAAATGCTGGTTGGGGGAGGGGAACGATGGCAAGCGGCCGGAACGTGATGCCACTTTATGGGAACAGCAGCACCAATATTCCCGATACAGCTCCATTATGGGAGGGGAGCACACACGGGTATTATTTTAATAATGATATTGGCCGACTATGGACAACCCCTTTAAATGCTGGTTGCGTGGTGGGGGAGGGGAAGGGTGTCCTATGGAAGTGGGACAGAAAAAAAATGTGAATAGGAATAATAAAAAAACATGAATTTACCTTTTGTGCAACTTTTCAGGCCTGGTCCCAGCGCCGCAGTGATATCAATAGATGGTAAATGGCGGAGCGCCGCTGCGTGTTATCCACGTGTACGGAGGAAAATATACAGAGTCCTGAGCGGAAACGATGGCAAACGTCAAATAAGGGGCTGCAGCCGGACCCCACTAAGAACGGAGATATCACGGCATTGTGGGGTTTGGAGGCAGCGGGCCTCACTCTACAGTCTAGTATTTTATTCATGGTTTGCCCCTTTAAGAACAGTAGACGTGATCATCTCTCACCAGGGGAGGAATTTATCAGCAAAGTCCACGGGAAGTGAAGGAGACCACAAAGAGGCAAAGTCAGGAAAACGTTTATTCCAAAGAAGAAAACAAAAGACAACGAGACGTGAATCTCTGGAGACTGCGGGAGGGAAAACAACAATCACATTAAATGTCAAATCAATTCTAGGGAGAGACGGGTGACAACCGATGTGACCGGCGCTCCGGCCCGTGCAGGGTCCACGGAAAGACGGGCGACAACCAATGTGACCAGCGCTCCGGCCCGTGCAGGGTCCACGGAAAGACGGGTGACAACCGATGTGACCGGCGCTCCGGCCCGTGCAGGGTCCACGGCAAGATGGGTGACAACCGATGTGACCGGCGCTCCGGCCTGTGCAGGGTCCACGGAAAGACGGGTGACAACCGATGTGACCGGCGCTCCGGCCCGTGCAGGGTCCACGGAAAGACGGGCGACAACCAATGTGACCAGCGCTCCGGCCCGTGCAGGGTCCACGGCAAGATGGGTGACCGCCAACAGAGGAAACTGCACTCGGCACCGGACAATTTCTGCGGCGGTTTTTTTCTCTTTTTTAGTGAAATCTCGTCCACAATCCTGAGATTTTCCATCTGGAAATATTGGACAGAAAATAATCAGGTTGGATCGGTTGTCACCCGTCTTCCCCAGAAACAGGCGTGTAATGGCATTATCAACCTGAGAGGGGAAGACATAGATACACGCACAGAAAAGCTGATTTTAGAGGATATGGATATGAGACGTCGGTGAAATATGGACGCTGTAGGCACGTATGAGGCTGCTGAGTGTGCACATCAGAATTCGGCCTGGGGGTACGGGCACACGACACCTATCGGGGATGAAGGAACACCTCGCTGCTTCATCCTCACAGGAGGACGAGGGTCGTGTCACCGTACCCTATGTGTCCAGGCTGCAGCCATGAGGGCGGATAGGCTTGGACACTCAGTCATGAGGGCGGATAGGCTTGGACGCTCAGTCATGAGGGCGGATAGGCTTGGACGCTCAGTCATGAGGGCGGATAGGCTTGGACGCTCAGTCATGAGGGCGGATAGGCTTGGACGCTCAGTCATGAGGGCGGATATGCTTGGACGCTCAGTCATGAGGGCGGATATGCTTGGACGCTCAGTCATGAGGGCGGATAGGCTTGTACGCTCAGTCATGAGGGCGGATAGGCTTGTACGCTCAGTCATGAGGGCGGATAGGCTTGTACGCTCAGTCATGAGGGCGGATAGGCTTGTACGCTCAGCCATGAGGGCGGATATGCTTGGACGCTCAGTCATAAGGGCGGATATGCTTGGACGCTCAGTCATGAGGGCGGATAGGCTTGGACGCTCAGTCATGAGGGCGGATAGGCTTGGACGCTCAGTCATGAGGGCGGATAGGCTTGGACGCTCAGTCATGAGGGCGGATAGGCTTGGACGCTCAGTCATGAGGGCGGATAGGCTTGGACGCTCAGCCATGAGGGCGGATAGGCTTGGACGCTCAGCCATGAGGGCGGATAGGCTTGTACGCTAAGTCATGAGGGCGGATATGCTTGGACGCTCAGTCATGAGGGCGGATAGGCTTGTACGCTCAGTCATGAGGGCGGATAGGCTTGTACGCTCAGTCATGAGGGCGGATAGGCTTGTACGCTCAGTCATGAGGGCGGATAGGCTTGTACGCTCAGTCATGAGGGCGGATAGGCTTGTACGCTCAGTCATGAGGGCGGATAGGCTTGTACGCTCAGTCATGAGGGCGGATAGGCTTGTACGCTCAGTCATGAGGGCGGATAGGCTTGTACGCTCAGTCATGAGGGCGGATAGGCTTGTACGCTCAGCCATGAGGGCGGATATGCTTGGACGCTCAGTCATAAGGGCGGATATGCTTGGACGCTCAGTCATGAGGGCGGATAGGCTTGTACGCTCAGCCATGAGGGCGGATAGGCTTGTACGCTCAGTCATGAGGGTGGATATGCTTGTACGCTCAGCCATGAGGGCGGATATGCTTGTACGCTAAGTCATGAGGGCGGATATGCTTGGACGCTCAGTCAGAGCTGGGCACAACCTTCGCCCAAACCACTCACCAAAAGGGTAGAAACACTCAGGACGGGCGAAAAGATGCAACAACAAATAAATAACCCATTTTTAACAATCTATTAGAAAACCACATCAGCGTTTCGGCCGCCCGTCAGTAAATCAGTCCTGACATGTCAGGAGGCTTTAATTCTATCAGTTTATGTTATTATCTACCCAATCACCTTCTATAAACCCGTTGCAGGACGGTAATATGGACGGGAACATACCACCGTTATACGGTGACTTCTCCCCCTACATAAGGCCTCATAAAATAGCAATGCTTCACAAATATTCCCCTCCTGTACCCCGGCCGGTCGGGCGCAGCAGCCTCATGTCTTGTGGCAGAGGGAATGAGGCCCGAACCGTCTAGAATCGAGGCCAGCCTCCTCCAAGGCAAAAGACAGGACCCTGCTGAACTGGAACTGGGTCAGAAGCGTCCCGTTCTCGTGGATGAAAAAGTTTCTGCCCCCCTCGGGCCGGACCTCCAGGAATTTCTTCATCCTATTCACAGGACATAAGAACTTGTCCTCTCGCTTCTTCACCTCCACCCATTGGCTTTTGTTGGAGCGGACTTTCTGCATCTTGCAATATATGGAATTGCGCTCCATGATGACGTCTTTGAAGGTCAGTCCTGAGCCGTCTTCATCTTTGGTTCTGGCCACCAGTTCCTCCATGTCAAAGGGTCCATAAAAAGCCAACGTGAAGACGGCGGAAAACAGCCGGCTCTCGTTGTTGTCGAAGCAAACCTTCTTGGTGGCGTAGAGCACGGAGGCGAGCATCTCGGGGGTCAGGAACTCGCTGACGTCACCGTTGCTCTCCGTCTCCACGTTGTCCTCCATCTCCTTGTTTCTCCAGCTCGTCAGCATCTGCTGGATCAGAAACTGCTTGGTGACGTCTTTCTTTTCCATGATCTGCAAGCAAAAGGAGATCCCGGCCAAGGTGCCCACCACTTTGCCCCGGCTGTACCCGATGTCTATTAGGTGTTCGAAAAAATCCACCATAATTTTCTCCGCCCGGCACCAACCTCTTTGGCGAGCTGTTTTCTTGAACTGTATCCAGGATTTCCAGGAGGCCAGATACTTCTCCCAGGTCCGCGGGGATAGTATCGAGTTGACCAGATCCTGGGCCGTCTGGTTACATCCCGGCCTGAAGTCCAACGTTCCCTCGTCAGATATGGTAACGAGGTCGGGAAGTGCCCCAACGTCGTTGTCACGTTCTCGGGACGTCCTGGGATAACTGGAGGTGGAGGCTTCGGAGCAGGACATGTCGGGGGAGGGTATCTCTGGACACAAGATCTAGCTGGAATCACGACTTGCAGAAATTCTCACACCCAGTTTCTTCACCTCCCATAAGCAATGAAGTCCCTGAAACAGAAGGACGGACGGGTTACTCATTGTCTGCGGTAATCACTTAATAACAGTGTAAGATTAGACGACGGAGATGGATGCGACAATTAACAGCGAAAGCCTCGTTCACACCTGTATTTGGTACAAAAAATCCATGTACAATCCCATTCACGTCAACGGGGCGCCCACAAGCCACGGAAAGTGCTGTCAATGTGCAACTTATTTCTGCACGGAAAAACCACATTGAACGTGAATCTGCCATGACTTTCTGTAAAGTAACGTAGCGTCCGACGCCCGGAAACAGATTCCAAGGACGGGAACTTATAGCATCTTACATTTATTTCTGAAGTCTGAGAGAAGACTACGGATAAAAAACCCCCGATTATATACGGAAAAAAAAAATAAAGCCACAATGACGCCAAGAATAAAAAAACATTCAAAGTCTGATTAAAAAAAAAAAAAAGCAAAAATGGGCTGCAAAATGCCGTAAATGAATCCAGCGTTCCAGAAATGTGTCTGTGACCACATATGTGTTACAGGCAATGTATGAAAACCCGGCATTCTACAGAATACCTAGGCAATGTATACAATCCCTGGCAAGGTATGAAATATCTGCATTGTTCTATACTTTTCCTAGGAATTACATAAAATGCCTAGGTGCCCAGATTGGCAAAGTTATCCACTACATAAAATGCCTAGGTGCCCAGATTGGAAAAGTTATCCACTGCATAAAATGCCTAGGTGCCCAGATTGGAAAAGTTATCCACTGCATAAAATGCCTAGGTGCCCAGATTGGCAAAGTTATCCACTACATACAATGCCTAGGTGCCCAGATCGGAAAAGATATCCATTGCATAAAATGCCTAGGTGCCCAGATCGGAATAGTTATCCATTGCATAAAATGCCTAGGTGCCCAGATTGGAAAAGTTATCCACTACATACAATGCCTAGGTGCCCAGATTGGAAAAGTTATCCACTACATACAATGCCTAGGTGCCCAGATTGGAAAAGTTATCCACTACATACAATGCCTAGGTGCCCAGATTGGAAAAGTTATCCACTACATACAATGCCTAGGTGCCCAGATTGGAAAAGGTATCCACTACATACAATGCCTAGGTGCCCAGATTGGAAAAGTTATCCACTACATAAAATGCCTAGGTTCCCAGATTGGAAAAGTTATCCACTACATAAAATGCCTAGGTGCCCAGATTGGAAAAGTTATCCATTGCATAAAATGCCTAGGTGCCCAGATTGGAAAAGTTATCCACTACATAAAATGCCTAGGTGCCCAGATTGGAAAAGTTATCCACTACATAAAATGCCTAGGTGCCCAGATTGGAAAAGTTATCCATTGCATAAAATGCCTAGGTATTGTAAAGAATGACAAGAACTGCTCAGGCAAAGTCTGATATAATGCCCAGATTTGAAAAGTCTTTAGTAACAAACAGTCAAAAAACTAATGAAAGAATAAATGCAAAATAAACAACAGGATATCTTTGCTGGGAAAAAAAAAAAGGAATCAGAAGTGTCATTCCTGACACCTACTTTTGGACGGCCCACCCTTGCAGTATTCTACACTCCGCCTCTTTGTCATTTAGGTATTCTATAGAATGACTAGGAAATGTATGCACATCTTATGTATTTCACACTGTGACAACCCATTTCCAGCATTGTATACATTATATGGAGACAGAATAAGGATGTGATATCTGAAACGCGTCCTCCTGCTCTATGTTTTGTGTACTTGACATGATGGAAATTTATCTACGATGAAATAAAGAATTTTTTTTATACTTTTAAACTTTGGACCTGTTTGCTGGACGATCCTACAAATTTATACATTGCCTAGGTATTCTAAAGAATGCCTGTCTTTATACATTGTCAGTATATATATGTGTGTGTGTATGTATATATGTGTGTGTGTGTATATATATATATATATATATATATCTCGTAATCGGCGATATATAATAGTGCAGGAGCGTTATAAGGCTACTTTCACACTTGAGCAGTGCGGCTCAATCCGGCTGTGAAAACTATGCAATGGATGCAGCGAAAATACCGCAGCCTTTGCATAAGTTTTTACATGCGGCCCGTCCGTTTTTTTCCGGTTGCGGCATGCTACTGAGCATGCGCAGTGGAAGAAACCGCATGCGGCAGCCGGATGCGTTTTTTTTCCACATCGCACCGCATCCGGCATCCATAGACATGCATTGAAAAATGCGCCGCAGCGGCCGGATGCGGCGCGATGCGTTTTTTTTTGCCGGAGCAAAAACCGTGCCAGGGAACGTTCCATCCGGCCGCGGCAGCGGTTAAATCTGCCGCATGCGGCAAAAACCGGACTGAACGCAAGCCCATGCGGCACAATACGACACTAATGTAAGTCTAGGCAAAAAAAAAAACCCGCAACCGGCGGCAAAAAAACCCCAACAGTTGCGGTTTTTCTGCAGAACGCCGTATTGTGCTGCAGAGCAAAAACCGGATGTGTGAAAGTAGCCTAAGGTGGAGAGGTTTCTACACTTCCGGTCACTCGTCTCTGCCAATCATGAAATGGCTGACAACAGGGAGCAATAGATAGCATGCACCTGCTGTCTAATAATAGAGAGCAATACATCTGAGACGTGATACCGTGCTCCCGGCGCAGAGAGTGTGTATATATATATATATATATATATATGTCCCCCTCCTCGGAGACTCCCGCAGAGGCTACTCACATTATGCGGTGGCCGGTGGCGTCAGTGATGGGAGGCTCCGGGTGACCCCTGTAGCGTCAGGAGGCGTAGATGGAGGAAGGGCGCAGCGTCCACAAGCTGCTGCTGCTCCTCTCCACACAATGCCGGAGTGTTGCTCGCCCAGAATCCTCCAGACGCGTGCGGTGCCCCGGGGGGGGGGGGGGAGGGGGGAGCGACAGCACCAATCATCTGACAAGTCACTGACATTCGGGAATTAAAGGGGCCTTAACCCCTGCAGCGCCGCACACCACATATACAGGCACCGCCTGATGACGCCGTACCTGAACGTCTGCTCCGCGATAATTCCCTTCGTCGACTTTAAAAAAAAAAAAATAAAAAAAAGTGTAGCAGCTGCGAGGGGCGTGGCCTCACCATGGAGAAACCCCAGACCTCCTATTAAAGGGGCGGCGCCGTCACTCGCACCTCGGCCCCAGCTCTGCCCGGGACGTTCTTTCCTTTGGAATCCATTTTTTTTTCTGCCTCCCGGTTATAGGGTTAATGGCGGGTTTTGCAGATAACACAAACACCAGAGCCCTGTGTGCCCGGGAGACCATGGTGCCAGCGCAGCACCCTGATCCCTCGGGAAGGATTACTGCTGACGATGATTGGCTGCAGTGGTCACCACGTGTCCGTCCTGAGGATGAAGTATGGAGGCAACACTGGATAAATACTCACCTCCCCCTCTGCCAGAGCCGCGCCGCCCAAGTCCCACATCTGTCTAGGTTTCCCCTTATCCTTGGACTGGCATGTGACTTCTGCAGCCACGGATGGACTGCAGCGGTCACATCCATAATAGAGCTTGGTCGTATGGACATGTGACCACCTTAGCCAATCACTTGATTCTGTATCGATCACAAATTTTCTCCACTCCTCCTCCTCAGGCTGCATGAACATGCGACTTTTGCAGCCATGGATTGCCTGCAGCGGTCATGTCCATAATGGACAAACATGTGACAACCTCAGCCAATCACTTGTCACTGTACGGATCACCAATATTCTCCACTCCTCCTCCTCAGGCTGCATGAACATGCGACTTTTGCAGCCATGGATTGCCTGCAGCGGTCATGTCCATAATGGACAAACATGTGACAACCTCAGCCAATCACTTGTCACTGTACGGATCACCAATTTTCTTCACGCCTCCTTTCCAAGGATACACGGGCAAGTGACCGCTGCAGACAATCACTGACCTCAGCGGTGTCACATGCCATCGTGCATTCAGACAATGTGATCGTGGGTAGCTTTGGTCACTGCCATCTTTGTGCTCCTATGAAGCCAGGACCATCGTTAAATTCTCCATATATCGTAGTCCCAATTGTGCAAATGATTAAACGCCGAGGAGGACTAAAAAATTAATTAAAACAAATATTTAAAAAAAATAAATAAAAACCCATAAAAAATTGAATGAGGGGAAAAAAAATTGAGTAAACATAAAAGATGAAATGACTTCCCTTTTTCCAAAATAAAACATATTTTCATTTAAATGAGGATTCGCTGAGTCCGGAAAAGTCCGATTCATCAAAATATACCCCTAAACGGCGAAAAGAAAATAACTGCTGCTATTCAGTTATGCCTTTGGTGGAAGGCGAGGAAAAAGAAAGCGCAAAAATTAAAATTGGGGATGGCGTCCGCCCTGTGACCCGAGTCCAGACTCGTGGCTTTGTCCAGGTGTGCCAGAGCCAAGGATACTCCGCCAAATGCTGCGGGAACATGGCCGTCCGCAAAATGCTGCTGGAATGCCATCCGCCAAATGCTGCGGGAACGTGGCCGTTCGCCAAATGCTGCGGGAACGTGGCCGTTCGCCAAATGCTGCGGGAACATGGCCGTTCGCCAAATGCTGCGGGAACGTGGCCGTTCGCCAAATGCTGCGGGAACGTGGCCGTTCGCCAAATGCTGCGGGAACGTGGCCGTTCGCCAAATGCTGCGGGAACGTGGCCGTTCGCCAAATGCTGCGGGAACGTGGCCGTCCGCCAAATGCTGCGGGAACATGGCCATCCGCCAAATGCTGCGGGAACGTGGCCATCCGCCAAATGCTGCGGGAACGTGGCCATCCGCCAAATGCTGCGGGAACGTGGCCGTTCGCCAAATGCTGCGGGAACGTGGCCGTTCGCCAAATGCTGCGGGAACGTGGCCGTCCGCCAAATGCTGCGGGAACATGGCCGTCCGCCAAATGCTGCGGGGAACGTGACCATCCACCAAATGCTGCGGGGAATGTGACCATCCACCAAATGCTGCGGGAACATGGCCATCCGCCAAATGCTGCGGGAACATGGCCATCCGCCAAATGCTGCGGGAACATGGCCATCCGCCAAATGCTGCGGGAACATGGCCATCCGCCAAATGCTGCGGGAACATGGCCATCCACCAAATGCTGGGGGAACGTGTCCATCCGCCAAATGCTGCGGGGAATGTAACCATCCACCAAATGCTGCGGGGAACGTGGCCGTCCGCCAAATGCTGCGGGTAACATGGCCATCCACCAAATGCTGCGGGGAACGTGGCCATCCGCCAAATGCTGCGGGTAACATGGCCATCCACCAAATGCTGCGGGGAACGTGGCCGTCCGCCAAATGCTGCGGGTAACATGGCCATCCGCCAAATGCTGCAGGTAACATGGCCATCCACCAAATGCTGCGGGGAACGTGGCCATCCGCCAAATGCTGCGGGTAACATGGCCATCCACCAAATGCTGTGGGGGAACGTGGCCGTCCGCCAAATGCTGCTGGAATGCCGTCCGCCAAATGCTGCGGGAACATGGCCGCCCGCCAAATGCTGCGGGAACGTGGCCGTCCGCCAAATGCTGCGGGAACGTGGCCGTCCGCCAAATGCTGCGGGAACGTGGCCGTCCGCCAAATGCTGCGGGAACGTGGCCGTCCGCCAAATGCTGCGGGAACGTGGCCGTCCGCCAAATGCTGCGGGAACGTGGCCGTCCGCCAAATGCTGCGGGAACGTGGCCGTCCGCCAAATGCTGCGGGAACATGGCCGTCCGCCAAATGCTGCGGGGAACGTGACCATCCACCAAATGCTGCGGGGAATGTGACCATCCGCCAAATGCTGCGGGAACATGGCCATCCGCCAAATGCTGCGGGAACAAAGCCATCCGCCAAGTTCTGCGCGGAACGTGACCATCCACCAAATGCTGCGGGGAATGTAACCATCCACCAAATGCTGCGGGGAACGTGGCCGTCCACCAAATGCTGCGGGAACATGGCCATCCGCCAAATGCTGCGGGAACATGGCCATCCGCCAAATGCTGCGGGAACATGGCCATCCGCCAAGTTCTGCGCGGAACGTGTCCATCCGCCAAATGCTGCGGGGAATGTAACCATCCACCAAATGCTGCGGGTAACATGGCCATCCACCAAATGCTGCGGGGAACGTGGCCATCCGCCAAATGCTGCAGGTAACATGGCCATCCACCAAATGCTGCGGGGAACGTGGCCGTCCGCCAAATGCTGCGGGTAACATGGCCATCCACCAAATGCTGCGGGGAACGTGGCCATCCGCCAAATGCTGCGGGTAACATGGCCATCCACCAAATGCTGCGGGAACATGGCCATCCGCCAAATGCTGCGGGAACATGGCCATCCGCCAAGTGCTGCGCGGAACGTGACCATCCACCAAATGCTGGGGGAACGTGTCCATCCGCCAAATGCTGCGGGGAATGTAACCATCCACCAAATGCTGCGGGGAACGTGGCCGTCCGCCAAATGCTGCGGGTAACATGGTCATCCACCAAATGCTGCGGGGAACGTGGCCGTCCGCCAAATGCTGCGGGTAACATGGCCATCCACCAAATGCTGCGGGAACGTGTCCATCCACCAATTGCTGAGGGAACATGGCCGTTCACCAAATGCTGCGGGGAACGTGTCCATCCGCCAAATGCTGCCGGGAACGTGTCCATCCGCCAAATGTTGTGGGAACGTGTCCGTCCACCAAATGTTGCAGGAATGTGTCTGTCTATGCTGCGGGAACGTGGACGTCCGCTAAATACTGTGAGAACGTGACCATCCGCCATTATTGTCCTCTGCTACGATTCAACTTGGCCGGATGCAGTTGTAAGGACCAGTCAGCTGTATGAGCAGGACCAGGACTACACAGGACTAGAGCCTCAAGAATGATTTTATCCAGGGACAGTAACTGCAAAATATGGCTGAAATTACCTCATGAGGCGAACAAACCCTGAGAAATTTGATAATAATGGTCACTGACATTTATACAATCATGATGCTGAAGACTTACTGACATTATCAATGTAAACTGAGCTAGATGGGAACTACAAGCCCCAGCAGTCCCTCATGTCCTGTGCTATTTACTCCTCCATCCCTCCTCGTAGCAGCCCAGAGCTCCCCTCATCACCACCACCCTCATTTTCCCGCCTCGAATTGCTCACAATGTTTTCTGGGATTCGTAGTTTAACGGTCCCATTCTAGCATTTGGTACTGCAAGCTCTGAACAACAATTCCCAGAATCCATTTGCGTCGCACGGGATTCTGGGAACTGTAGTTTACATCTGGTTTTATATAACGGCCTTAACTGATTAATAAACTACAACACCCGGCAATCACTGCGAAAACAACAGGTTCACCTCAGAGTCTGTACTGATATATGGGCGGGAAAACCATCCTAAGGTAGTTATTGATTTCCCTGTTGTTCTTGTTAATGATTTATGAGGTAAATGTCACATTATCTATCCTGAAAGGTGAAAACACAATGGAAACCATATGTTCTACCAGTGCTGTGGGGAGAGGGGCTGGTGACCTTGTTGGGTGTGGGTCGTAGTGGCCATTTTGTATTAGAAAAATTATTTTATTGAACCCTAACACATTACACAGCCCAAAATGCTGGCGCTCCCCCCTATCTTGTCCCCGTCCGCCATTTTTAGTTTTTGCGCCTTAATTTTTTCCCCTCATTTTCTTACAAAACCAACAGTTTGTTCTCCGTCCCGTATTTTTTAGGGTGGTTGCGGTAACCAATATGCAGAAAATAACACTAGAAATGTGTCTTCTATGAAGCCCATCCCAAGCCTAAAAGGGGGTCACCGGTTGCCATGGCAACCCAGTGACATCCCATGATCACATCACAATGGGGAGGATTGGGAGAAATGGATGCCGAGCAGGACACGTCACTGTTTCAGATTGACCGCTGCATATAAGGGGTTAAATAGCGCCATGGTCTCTATGAGAAGATACAGTGGAGCGCCCCTTTAAATTCTCTGCTCTACATGTAAATTGCAGGCGGTAACCGGGGTGTCTTAATTAGAGTTGGCCATGTGGGGGCGATGTTGTACCAGACTTATCTTCACTGCGTGCATCAATAAAATACAATATATGCAGTGCTTCAGTGCTTGCCTGTATATACAGTTGTGCTCAAAAGTTTACACACCCCGACAGATTTTTGCTTTCTTGGCCTTTTCCAGAGAATATGAAAAACATCCAAATGACCTTGATGAAAAGTTCACACACTCCAGTTCTTAATCCCGTGTGTTGCCCCCGCTAGCATCAATGACAGCTTGAAGTCTTTTGTGGTAGTTGTGGATAAAGCTCTTTATTTTCTCAGATGGTAAAGCCGCCCATTCTTCTTTGTCAGATGGTAAAGCCGCCCATTCTTCTTGGTCAGATGGTGAAGCCGCCCATTCTTCTTGGTCAGATGGTGAAGCTGCCCATTCTTCTTGGTCACAAGGTACAGCTGCCCATTCTTCTTGGTCAGAAGGTACAACTGCCCATTCTCCTTGGTCAGATGGTAAAGCTGCCCATTCTCCTTGGTCAGATGGTAAAGCTGCCCTTTCTTCTTGGCGCCTCCAGTTCCAGTAAATTCCTTGGCTTTTATGCATGAGTTCTCCCCAGAGTGGCTAAATGATATTGAGTTCAGGAGACTGAGATGGCCACTCCAGAATCTTCACTTTGTCCTGCTGTAGCCAATGACAGGTTGACTTGGCCTTGTGATTTGGATCGTTGTTATGTTGGAACGTCCAAGTACGTCCCATGCGCAGCTTCCAGGCTGATGAGTGCAAATGCCTCCAGTATTTGCTGATAACATGCTGAATTCATCTTTCCTTCAACTGTGACCAAGTTTCCTGTGCCTTTGTAGCAAACACATCCCCACATCATCAGCGATCCACCTCCGTGCTTTACAGTAGGAATGGTGCTCCTTTTATCATAGGCCTTGTTGACACCTCTCCAAATGTAACGTTTATGGTTCTGGCCAAAAAGTTCGATATTGGTCTCATCACTCCAAATCACCTTGTTCCAGAAGTTTGGGGGCTTGTCTGTGCGGTTTGCGTATTGTAGGTGAGATACTTGGTGGCATTTGCGCAGTAATGGCTTTCTTCTGGCCCATTTTTCTTCGTGCCTCCTTATTGTGCATCTTGAAGCGGCCGCACCGCTGGCTTTCACTGACTCCTGGATTTCAACTGATGTTATTTGTGGGGTTTTTCTTTGCATCCCAAACAATTTTCCTGGCAGTTCTGGCTGATATTTTTGTTGGTCTACCTGATCGTGGTTTTTTAAAGAGCCCCTGATTTTTTATTTGTTAATCACAGTTTGAACACTGCTGACCGGCATTATCAATTCCTTGAATCTGTTTTTGTATCCCTTTCCTGTTTTATACAGTTCAACTATCTTTTCCTGTAGATCTGTTGACAATTCTTTTGCTTTCCCCATGACTCACAATCCAAAAACGTCAGTGGCTGGATGACAAATGCAAGAGTCTGTCTGGACCCCAGAAATCACTCAGCTTTTATGCACACACTGATTAGAAGCAGACAGGTCACAGGTGAGGATGTCACCTTTATTGCCCATTCACACCCATTTGTGCAACGTCTGTGCATGTTATCAGCCAAAATCACCGAGGTGTGAGAACTTCTGATCAGGGTCACTTGGATGTTTTTGGTTGTCATTTTGATTTAATAAGAGAAAACACAATAGATGACAATAAATGGCTTCACCCGACCACTGACCATGAGCGGAAGAAAGATTGTGTGTTATCATTCATATTCTCTGAAAAAAGGCCAAGAAAGCAAAAAATCGTGCTCAAAAGGTTACACACCCTGGCAAACGGTAGAAAAACTAAAGACCCCCACTACGATATTACTAGAGACCCCCCCAGGAGGACATTACTACAGAGAGACCCCCAGGTGGACATTACTACAGAGAAACCCCCAGGAGGACATTACTACAGAGAAACCCCCAGGAGGACATTACTACAGAGAAACCCCCAGGAGGACATTACTACAGAGAAACCCCCAGGAGGACAATACTACAGAGAGACCCCCAGGAAGATATTACTACAGAGAGACCCCCAGGAGGACATTACTACAGAGAGACCCCCAGGTGGACATTACTACAGAGAAACCCCCAGGAGGACATTACTACAGAGAAACCCCCAGGAGGACATTACTACAGAGAAACCCCCAGGAGGACATTACTACAGAGAAACCCCCAGGAGGACAATACTACAGAGAGACCCCCAGGAAGATATTACTACAGAGAGACCCCCAGGAGGACATTACTACAGAGAGACCCCCTGGAGGACATTACTACAGAGAGACCCCCAGGAGGACAATACTACAGAGAGACCCCCAGGAAGACATTACTACAGAGAGACCCCCAGGAGGACAATACTACAGAGAGACCCCCAGGAAGATATTACTACAGAGAGACCCCCAGGAGGACATTACTACAGAGACCCCCTGGAGGACATTACTACAGAGAGACCCCCAGGAGGACAATACTACAGAGAGACCCCCAGGAAGATATTACTACAGAGAGACCCCCAGGAGGACATTACTACAGAGAAACCCCCAGGAGGACATTACTACAGAGAGACCCCCCAGGAGGACATTACTACAGAGAAACCCCCAGGAGGACAATACTACAGAGAGACCCCCAGGAAGATATTACTACAGAGAGACCCCCAGGAGGACATTACTACAGAGAGACCCCCAGGAGGACATTACTACAGAGAGACCCCCAGGAGGACATTACTACAGAGAGACCCCCAGGAGGACAATACTACAGAGAGACCCCCAGGAAGATATTACTACAGAGAGACCCCCAGGAGGACATTACTACAGAGAGACCCCCAGGAGGACATTACTACAGAGAGACCCCCAGGAGGACATTACTACAGAGAGACCCCCAGGAAGATATTACAACAGAGAGACCCCAGGAGGACATTACTACAGAGAGACCCCCAGGAGGACATTACTACAGAGAGACCCCCAGGAGGACAATACTACAGAGAGACCCCAGGAAGATATTACAACAGAGAGACCCCCAGGAGGACATTACTACAGAGAGACCCCCAGGAGGACATTACTACAGAGAGACCCCCAGGAGGACAATACTACAGAGAGACCCCCAGGAAGATATTACTACAGAGAGACCCCCAGGAGGACATTACTACAGAGAGACCCCCAGGAGGACATTACTACTGAGAGACCCCCAGGAGGACATTACTACAGAGAGACCCCCAGGAGGACAATACTACAGAGAGACCCCCAGGAGGACATTACTACAAGAGGGACCCCCAGGTGGACATTACTACAGAGAGACACCCAGGAGGACATTACTACAGAGAGACCCCCAGGAGGACATTACTACTGAGAGACCCCAGGAGGACATTACTACAGAGAGACACCCAGGAGGACATTACTACACAGAGACCCCCAGGAGGACATTACTACAGAGAAACCCCCAGGAGGACATTACTACAGAGAGACCCCCAGGAGGACAATACTACAGAGAGACCCCCAGGAGGACATTACTACAGAGGGACCCCCAGGAGGACATTACTACAGAGGGACCCCCAGGTGGACATTACTACAGAGAGACCCCCAGGAAGATATTACTACAGAGAGACCCCCAGGAGGACATTACTACAGAGAGACCCCCAGGAGGACATTACTACACAGAGACCCCCAGGAGGACATTACTACAGAGAAACCCCCAGGAGGACATTACTACAGAGAGACCCCCAGGAGGACAATACTACAGAGAGACCCCCAGGAGGACATTACTGCAGAGGGACCCCCAGGAGGACATTACTACAGAGGGACCCCAGGTGGACATTACTACAGAGAGACCCCCAGGAGGACATTACTACAGAGAGACCCCCAGGAGGACATTACTACAGAGAGATTCCCAGGAGGACATTACTACACAGAGACCCCCAGGAGGACATTACTACAGAGAGACCCCCAGGAGGACATTACTACAGAGAAACCCCCAGGAGGACATTACTACAGAGAGACCCCCAGGAGGACATTACTACAGATAAACCCCCAGGAGGACATTACTACAGAGGGACCCCCAGGAGGACATTACTACAGAGGGACCCCCAGGAGGACATTACTACAGAGGGACCCCCAGGAGGACATTACTACAGAGAGACCCCCAGGAGGACATTCCTACAGAGAAACCCCCAGGAGGACATTACTATAGAGAGACCCCCAGGAGGACAATACTACAGAGAGACCCCCAGGAGGACATTACTGCAGAGGGACCCCCAGGAGGACATTACTGCAGAGGGACCCCCAGGAGGACATTACTACAGAGGGACCCCCAGGTGGACATTACTACAGAGAGACCCCCAGGAGGACATTACTACAGAGAGACCCCCAGGAGGACATTACTACAGAGAGATTCCCAGGAGGACATTACTACACAGAGACCCCCAGGAGGACATTACTACAGAGAGACCCCCAGGAGGACATTACTACAGAGAAACCCCCAGGAGGACATTACTACAGAGAGACCCCCAGGAGGACATTACTACAGAGAAACCCCCAGGAGGACATTACTACAGAGGGACCCCCAGGAGGACATTACTACAGAGGGACCCCCAGGAGGACATTACTACAGAGAGACCCCCAGGAGGACATTACTACAGAGAAACCCCCAGGAGGACATTACTATAGAGAGACCCCCAGGAGGACATTACTACAGAGGGACCCCCAGGAGGACATTACTACACAGAGACCCCCAGGAGGACATTACTATAGAGAGACCCCCAGGAGGACATTACTACAGAGGGACCCCCAGGAGGACATTACTACAGAGAGACCCCCAGGTGGACATTACTACAGAGAGACCCCCAGGAGGACATTACTACAGAGAAACCCCCAGCAGGACATTACTACAGAGGGACCCCCAGGAGGACATTACTACAGAGGGACCCCCAGGAGGACATTACTACAGAGGGACCCCCAGGAGGACATTACTACAGAGAGACCCCCAGGAGGACATTACTACAGAGAGACCCCCAGGAGGACATTACTACAGAGAAACCCCCAGGTGGACATTACTACAGAGGGACCCACAGGAGGACATTACTACAGAGGGACCCCCAGGAGCACATTACTACAGAGGGACCCCCAGGAGGACATTACTACAGAGAGACCCCCAGGAGGACATTACTACACAGAGACCCCCAGGAGGACATTACTACACAGAGACCCCCAGGAGGACATTACTACAGAGGGACCCCCAGGTGGACATTACTACACAGAGACCCCCAGGAGGACATTACTACACAGAGACCCCCAGGAGGACATTACTACAGAGAGACCCCGAGGTGGACATTACTACAGAGAGACCCCCAGGAGGACATTACTACAGAGGGACCCCCAGGTGGACATTACTACACAGAGACCCCCAGGAGGACATTACTACACAGAGACCCCCAGGAGGACATTACTACAGAGGGACCCCCAGGTGGACATTACTACACAGAGACCCCCAGGAGGACATTACTACACAGAGACCCCCAGGAGGACATTACTACAGAGAGACCCCGAGGTGGACATTACTACAGAGAGACCCCCAGGAGGACATTACTACAGAGGGACCCCCAGGTGGACATTACTACACAGAGACCCCCAGGAGGACATTACTACACAGAGACCCCCAGGAGGACATTACTACAGAGAGACCCCGAGGTGGACATTACTACAGAGAGACCCCCAGGAGGATATTACTACATGGAGACCCCCAGGAGGACATTACTACAGAGAGACCCCCAGGAGGACATTACTACAGAGAGACCCCCAGGAGGACATTACTACAGAGAGACCCCCAGGTGGACATTACTACAGAGAGACCCCCAGGTGGACATTACTACAGAGAGACCCCCAGGAGGACATTACTACAGAGAAACCCCCAGCAGGACATTACTACAGAGGGACCCCCAGGAGGACATTACTACAGAGGGACCCCCAGGAGGACATTACTACAGAGGGACCCCCAGGAGGACATTACTACAGAGAGACCCCCAGGAGGACATTACTACAGAGAAACCCCCAGGTGGACATTACTACAGAGGGACCCACAGGAGGACATTACTACAGAGGGACCCCCAGGAGCACATTACTACAGAGGGACCCCCAGGAGGACATTACTACAGAGAGACCCCCAGGAGGACATTACTACACAGAGACCCCCAGGAGGACATTACTACACAGAGACCCCCAGGAGGACATTACTACAGAGAGACCCCCAGGAGGACATTACTACAGAGGGACCCCCAGGAGGACATTACTACAGAGGGACCCCCAGGAGGATATTACTACATGGAGACCCCCAGGAGGACATTACTACAGAGAGACCCCCAGGAGGACATTACTACAGAGAGACCCCCAGGAGGACATTACTACAGAGAACCCCCCAGGAGGACATTACTACACAGAGACCCCCAGGAGGACATTACTACAGAGGGACTCCCAGGTGGACATTACTACAGAGGGACCCCCAGGAGGACATTACTACAGAGGGACCCCCAGGAGGACATTACTACAGAGAGACCCCCAGGAGGACATTACTACAGAGAGACCCTGAGGTGGACAATACTACAGAGGGACCCCCTGGAGGACATTACTACATGGAGACCCCCCAGGAGGACATTACTACAGAGAGACCCCCAGGAGGACATTACTACAGAGAGACCCCCAGGAGGACATTACTACACAGAGACCCCCAGGAGGACATTACTACAGAGAAACCCCCAGAAGGACATTACTACAGAGTGACCCCCAGGAGGACAATACTACAGAGAGACCCCCAGGATGACATTACTACAGAGGGACCCCTAGGAGGACATTACTACAGAGGGACCCCCAGGTGGACATTACTACAGAGAGACCCCCAGGAGGACATTACTACAGAGAAACCCTCAGGAGGACATTACTACAGAGAGACCCCCAGGAAGACATTACTACAGAGAAACCCCCAGGAGGACATTACTACAGAGGGACCCCCAGGTGGACATTACTACAGAGAGACCCCCAGGAGGGCATTACTACAGAGAAACCCCCAGGAGGACATTACTACAGAGAGACCCCCAGGAAGACATTACTACAGAGAAACCCCCAGGAGGACATTACTACAGAGGGACCCCCAGGTGGACATTACTACAGAGAAACCCCCAGGAGGACATTACTACAGAGGGACACCCAGGAGGACATTACTACAGAGAGACCCCCAGGAGGACATTACTACAGAGAGACCCCCAGGTGGACATTACTACAGAGAGACCCCCAGGTGGACATTACTACAGAGAGACCCCCAGGAGGACATTACTACACAGAGACCCCCAGGAGGACATTACTACAGAGAAACCCCCAGGAGGACATTACTACAGAGAGACCCCCAGGAGGACATTACTACACAGAGACCCCCAGGAGGACATTACTACACAGAGACCCCCAGGAGGACATTACTACACAGAGACCCCCAGGAGGACATTACTACAGAGAAACCCCCAGGAGGACATTACTACAGAGAGACCCCCAGGAGGACATTACTACAGAGAGACCCCCAGGAGGACATTACTACAGAGAGACCCCCAGGAGGACATTACTACACAGAGACCCCCAGGAGGACATTACTACAGAGAAACCCCCAGGAGGACATTACTACAGAGAGACCCCCAGGAGGACATTACTACACAGAGACCCCCAGGAGGACATTACTACACAGAGACCCCCAGGAGGACATTACTACACAGAGACCCCCAGGAGGACATTACTACAGAGAAACCCCCAGGAGGACATTACTACAGAGAGACCCCCAGGAGGACATTACTACAGAGAAACCCCCAGGAGGACATTACTACAGAGAAACCCCCAGGAGGACATTACTACAGAGAGACCCCCAGGAGGACATTACTACAGAGAGACCCCCAGGAGGACATTACTACACAGAGACCCCCAGGAGGACATTACTACAGAGAAACCCCCAGGAGGACATTACTACAGAGAAACCCCCAGGAGGACATTACTACAGAGAGACACCTAGGAGCACATTACTACAGAGAGACCCCCAGGAGGACATTACTACACAGAGACCCCCAGGAGGACATTACTACAGAGAAACCCCCAGGAGGACATTACTACAGAGAGACCCCCAGGAGGACATTACTACACAGAGACCCCCAGGAGGACATTACTACACAGAGACCCCCAGGAGGACATTACTACACAGAGACCCCCAGGAGGACATTACTACAGAGAAACCCCCAGGAGGACATTACTACAGAGAGACCCCCAGGTGGACATTCCTACAGAGAGACCCCGAGGTGGACATTACTACAGAGGGACCCCCAGGAGGACATTACTATACAGAGACCCCCAGGAGGACATTACTACAGAGGGACCCCCAGGTGGACATTCCTACAGAGGGACCCCCAGGAGGACATTACTACAGAGGGACCCCCAGGAGGACATTACTACATGGAGACCCCCAGGAGGACATTACTACAGAGAGAATCCCAGGAGGACATTACTACAGAGAGACCCCCAGGAGGACATTACTACAGAGGGACCCCCAGGAGGACATTACTACAGAGAAACCCCCAGGAGGACATTACTACAGAGGGACCCCCAGGAGGACATTACTACAGAGAGACCCCCAGGAGGACATTACTACAGAGGGACCCCCAGGAGGACATTACTACAGAGGGACCCCCAGGAGGACATTACTACAGAGAGACCCCCAGGAGGACATTACTACAGAGAGACCCCCAGGAGGACATTACTACAAGAGGGACCCCCAGGTGGACATTACTACTGAGAGACCCCCAGGAGGACATTACTACAGAGAGACCCCCAGGAGGACATTACTACTGAGAGACCCCCAGGAGGACATTACTACAGAGAGACCCCCAGGAGGACATTACTACACAGAGACCCCCAGGAGGACATTACTACAGAGAAACCCCCAGGAGGACATTACTACAGAGAGACCCCCAGGAGGACAATACTACAGAGAGACCCCCAGGAGGACATTACTACAGAGGGACCCCCAGGAGGACATTACTACAGAGGGACCCCCAGGTGGACATTACTACAGAGAGACCCCCAGGAAGATATTACTACAGAGAGACCCCCAGGAGGACAATACTACAGAGAGACCCCCAGGAAGATATTACTACAGAGAGACCCCCAGGAGGACATTACTACAGAGAGACCCCAGGAGGACATTACTACAGAGAGACCCCCAGGAGGACAATACTACAGAGAGACCCCCAGGAAGATATTACAACAGAGAGACCCCAGGAGGACATTACTACAGAGAGACCCCCAGGAGGACATTACTACAGAGAGACCCCCAGGAGGACAATACTACAGAGAGACCCCCAGGAAGATATTACAACAGAGAGACCCCCAGGAGGAAATTACTACAGAGAGACCCCCAGGAGGACATTACTACAGAGAGACCCCCAGGAGGACAATACTACAGAGAGACCCCCAGGAAGATATTACAACAGAGAGACCCCCAGGAGGACATTACTACAGAGAGACCCCCAGGAGGACATTACTACAGAGAGACCCCCAGGAGGACAATACTACAGAGAGACCCCCAGGAAGATATTACTACAGAGAGACCCCCAGGAGGACATTACTACAGAGAGACCCCCAGGAGGACATTACTACTGAGAGACCCCCAGGAGGACATTACTACAAGAGGGACCCCCAGGTGGACATTACTACAGAGAGACACCCAGGAGGACTTTACTACAGAGAGACCCCCAGGAGGACATTACTACTGAGAGACCCCCAGGAGGACATTACTACAGAGAGACCCCCAGGAGGACATTACTACACAGAGACCCCCAGGAGGACATTACTACAGAGAAACCCCCAGGAGGACATTACTACAGAGAGACCCCCAGGAGGACAATACTACAGAGAGACCCCCAGGAGGACATTACTACAGAGGGACCCCCAGGAGGACATTACTACAGAGGGACCCCCAGGTGGACATTACTACAGAGAGACCCCCAGGAAGATATTACTACAGAGAGACCCCCAGGAGGACATTACTACAGAGAGACCCCCAGGAGGACATTACTACACAGAGACCCCCAGGAGGACATTACTACAGAGAAACCCCCAGGAGGACATTACTACAGAGAGACCCCCAGGAGGACAATACTACAGAGAGACCCCCAGGAGGACATTACTACAGAGGGACCCCCAGGAGGACATTACTACAGAGGGACCCCCAGGTGGACATTACTACAGAGATCCCCAGGAGGACATTACTACAGAGAGACCCCCAGGAGGACATTACTACAGAGAGATTCCCAGGAGGACATTACTACACAGAGACCCCCAGGAGGACATTACTACAGAGAGACCCCCAGGAGGACATTACTACAGAGAAACCCCCAGGAGGACATTACTACAGAGAGACCCCCAGGAGGACATTACTACAGAGAAACCCCCAGGAGGACATTACTACAGAGGGACCCCCAGGAGGACATTACTACAGAGGGACCCCCAGGAGGACATTACTACAGAGAGACCCCCAGGAGGACATTACTACAGAGAAACCCCCAGGAGGACATTACTACAGAGAGACCCACAGGAGGACATTACTACAGAGGGACCCCCAGGAGGACATTACTACACAGAGACCCCCAGGAGGACATTACTACAGAGAAACCCCCAGGAGGACATTACTACACAGAGACCCCCAGGAGGACATTACTACAGAGAGACCCCCAGGAGGACATTACTACAGAGAGACCCCCAGGAGGACATTACTACAGAGAGACCCCCAGGAGGACATTACTACAGAGAAACCCCCAGGAGGACATTACTACAGAGGGACCCCCAGGAGGACATTACTACAGAGAGACCCCCAGGTGGACATTACTACAGAGAGACCCCCAGGAGGACATTACTACAGAGAAACCCCCAGGAGGACATTACTACAGAGGGACCCCCAGGAGGACATTACTACAGAGGGACCCCCAGGAGGACATTACTACAGAGAGACCCCCAGGAGGACATTACTACAGAGAAACCCCCAGGTGGACATTACTACAGAGGGACCCACAGGAGGACATTACTACAGAGGGACCCCCAGGAGCACATTACTACAGAGGGACCCCCAGGAGGACATTACTACAGAGAGACCCCCAGGAGGACATTACTACACAGAGACCCCCAGGAGGACATTACTACACAGAGACCCCCAGGAGGACATTACTACAGAGAGACCCCGAGGTGGACATTACTACAGAGAGACCCCCAGGAGGACATTACTACAGAGGGACCCCCAGGTGGACATTACTACAGAGGGACCCCCAGGAGGACATTACTACAGAGGGACCCCCAGGAGGATATTACTACATGGAGACCCCCAGGAGGACATTACTACAGAGAGACCCCCAGGAGGACATTACTACAGAGAGACCCCCAGGAGGACATTACTACAGAGAGACCCCCAGGAGGACATTACTACAGAGAACCCCCCAGGAGGACATTACTACACAGAGACCCCCAGGAGGACATTACTACAGAGGGACTCCCAGGTGGACATTACTACAGAGGGACCCCCAGGAGGACATTACTACAGAGGGACCCCCAGGAGGACATTACTACAGAGAGACCCCCAGGAGGACATTACTACAGAGAGACCCTGAGGTGGACAATACTACAGAGGGACCCCCTGGAGGACATTACTACATGGAGACCCCCCAGGAGGACATTACTACAGAGAGACCCCCAGGAGGACATTACTACAGAGAGACCCCCAGGAGGACATTACTACACAGAGACCCCCAGGAGGACATTACTACAGAGAAACCCCCAGAAGGACATTACTACAGAGTGACCCCCAGGAGGACAATACTACAGAGAGACCCCCAGGAGGACATTACTACAGAGGGACCCCTAGGAGGACATTACTACAGAGGGACCCCCAGGTGGACATTACTACAGAGAGACCCCCAGGAGGACATTACTACAGAGAAACCCTCAGGAGGACATTACTACAGAGAGACCCCCAGGAAGACATTACTACAGAGAAACCCCCAGGAGGACATTACTACAGAGGGACCCCCAGGTGGACATTACTACAGAGAGACCCCCAGGAGGGCATTACTACAGAGAAACCCCCAGGAGGACATTACTACAGAGAGACCCCCAGGAAGACATTACTACAGAGAAACCCCCAGGAGGACATTACTACAGAGGGACCCCCAGGTGGACATTACTACAGAGAAACCCCCAGGAGGACATTACTACAGAGGGACACCCAGGAGGACATTACTACAGAGAGACCCCCAGGAGGACATTACTACAGAGAGACCCCCAGGTGGACATTACTACAGAGAGACCCCCAGGTGGACATTACTACAGAGAGACCCCCAGGAGGACATTACTACACAGAGACCCCCAGGAGGACATTACTACAGAGAAACCCCCAGGAGGACATTACTACAGAGAGACCCCCAGGAGGACATTACTACACAGAGACCCCCAGGAGGACATTACTACACAGAGACCCCCAGGAGGACATTACTACACAGAGACCCCCAGGAGGACATTACTACAGAGAAACCCCCAGGAGGACATTACTACAGAGAGACCCCCAGGAGGACATTACTACAGAGAGACCCCCAGGAGGACATTACTACAGAGAGACCCCCAGGAGGACATTACTACACAGAGACCCCCAGGAGGACATTACTACAGAGAAACCCCCAGGAGGACATTACTACAGAGAGACCCCCAGGAGGACATTACTACACAGAGACCCCCAGGAGGACATTACTACACAGAGACCCCCAGGAGGACATTACTACACAGAGACCCCCAGGAGGACATTACTACAGAGAAACCCCCAGGAGGACATTACTACAGAGAGACCCCCAGGAGGACATTACTACAGAGAAACCCCCAGGAGGACATTACTACAGAGAAACCCCCAGGAGGACATTACTACAGAGAGACCCCCAGGAGGACATTACTACAGAGAGACCCCCAGGAGGACATTACTACACAGAGACCCCCAGGAGGACATTACTACAGAGAAACCCCCAGGAGGACATTACTACAGAGAAACCCCCAGGAGGACATTACTACAGAGAGACACCTAGGAGCACATTACTACAGAGAGACCCCCAGGAGGACATTACTACACAGAGACCCCCAGGAGGACATTACTACAGAGAAACCCCCAGGAGGACATTACTACAGAGAGACCCCCAGGAGGACATTACTACACAGAGACCCCCAGGAGGACATTACTACACAGAGACCCCCAGGAGGACATTACTACACAGAGACCCCCAGGAGGACATTACTACAGAGAAACCCCCAGGAGGACATTACTACAGAGAGACCCCCAGGTGGACATTCCTACAGAGAGACCCCGAGGTGGACATTACTACAGAGGGACCCCCAGGAGGACATTACTATACAGAGACCCCCAGGAGGACATTACTACAGAGGGACCCCCAGGTGGACATTCCTACAGAGGGACCCCCAGGAGGACATTACTACAGAGGGACCCCCAGGAGGACATTACTACATGGAGACCCCCAGGAGGACATTACTACAGAGAGAATCCCAGGAGGACATTACTACAGAGAGACCCCCAGGAGGACATTACTACAGAGGGACCCCCAGGAGGACATTACTACAGAGAAACCCCCAGGAGGACATTACTACAGAGGGACCCCCAGGAGGACATTACTACAGAGAGACCCCCAGGAGGACATTACTACAGAGGGACCCCCAGGAGGACATTACTACAGAGGGACCCCCAGGAGGACATTACTACAGAGAGACCCCCAGGAGGACATTACTACAGAGAGACCCCCAGGAGGACATTACTACAAGAGGGACCCCCAGGTGGACATTACTACTGAGAGACCCCCAGGAGGACATTACTACAGAGAGACCCCCAGGAGGACATTACTACTGAGAGACCCCCAGGAGGACATTACTACAGAGAGACCCCCAGGAGGACATTACTACACAGAGACCCCCAGGAGGACATTACTACAGAGAAACCCCCAGGAGGACATTACTACAGAGAGACCCCCAGGAGGACAATACTACAGAGAGACCCCCAGGAGGACATTACTACAGAGGGACCCCCAGGAGGACATTACTACAGAGGGACCCCCAGGTGGACATTACTACAGAGAGACCCCCAGGAAGATATTACTACAGAGAGACCCCCAGGAGGACAATACTACAGAGAGACCCCCAGGAAGATATTACTACAGAGAGACCCCCAGGAGGACATTACTACAGAGAGACCCCCAGGAGGACATTACTACAGAGAGACCCCCAGGAGGACAATACTACAGAGAGACCCCCAGGAAGATATTACAACAGAGAGACCCCAGGAGGACATTACTACAGAGAGACCCCCAGGAGGACATTACTACAGAGAGACCCCCAGGAGGACAATACTACAGAGAGACCCCCAGGAAGATATTACAACAGAGAGACCCCCAGGAGGAAATTACTACAGAGAGACCCCCAGGAGGACATTACTACAGAGAGACCCCCAGGAGGACAATACTACAGAGAGACCCCCAGGAAGATATTACAACAGAGAGACCCCCAGGAGGACATTACTACAGAGAGACCCCCAGGAGGACATTACTACAGAGAGACCCCCAGGAGGACAATACTACAGAGAGACCCCCAGGAAGATATTACTACAGAGAGACCCCCAGGAGGACATTACTACAGAGAGACCCCCAGGAGGACATTACTACTGAGAGACCCCCAGGAGGACATTACTACAGAGAGACCCCCAGGAGGACAATACTACAGAGAGACCCCCAGGAGGACATTACTACAAGAGGGACCCCCAGGTGGACATTACTACAGAGAGACACCCAGGAGGACTTTACTACAGAGAGACCCCCAGGAGGACATTACTACTGAGAGACCCCCAGGAGGACATTACTACAGAGAGACCCCCAGGAGGACATTACTACACAGAGACCCCCAGGAGGACATTACTACAGAGAAACCCCCAGGAGGACATTACTACAGAGAGACCCCCAGGAGGACAATACTACAGAGAGACCCCCAGGAGGACATTACTACAGAGGGACCCCCAGGAGGACATTACTACAGAGGGACCCCCAGGTGGACATTACTACAGAGAGACCCCCAGGAAGATATTACTACAGAGAGACCCCCAGGAGGACATTACTACAGAGAGACCCCCAGGAGGACATTACTACACAGAGACCCCCAGGAGGACATTACTACAGAGAAACCCCCAGGAGGACATTACTACAGAGAGACTCCCAGGAGGACAATACTACAGAGAGACCCCCAGGAGGACATTACTACAGAGGGACCCCCAGGAGGACATTACTACAGAGGGACCCCCAGGTGGACATTACTACAGAGATCCCCAGGAGGACATTACTACAGAGAGACCCCCAGGAGGACATTACTACAGAGAGATTCCCAGGAGGACATTACTACACAGAGACCCCCAGGAGGACATTACTACAGAGAGACCCCCAGGAGGACATTACTACAGAGAAACCCCCAGGAGGACATTACTACAGAGAGACCCCCAGGAGGACATTACTACAGAGAAACCCCCAGGAGGACATTACTACAGAGGGACCCCCAGGAGGACATTACTACAGAGGGACCCCCAGGAGGACATTACTACAGAGAGACCCCCAGGAGGACATTACTACAGAGAAACCCCCAGGAGGACATTACTACAGAGAGACCCACAGGAGGACATTACTACAGAGGGACCCCCAGGAGGACATTACTACACAGAGACCCCCAGGAGGACATTACTACAGAGAAACCCCCAGGAGGACATTACTACACAGAGACCCCCAGGAGGACATTACTACAGAGAGACCCCCAGGAGGACATTACTACAGAGAGACCCCCAGGAGGACATTACTACAGAGAGACCCCCAGGAGGACATTACTACAGAGAAACCCCCAGGAGGACATTACTACAGAGGGACCCCCAGGAGGACATTACTACAGAGAGACCCCCAGGTGGACATTACTACAGAGAGACCCCCAGGAGGACATTACTACAGAGAAACCCCCAGGAGGACATTACTACAGAGGGACCCCCAGGAGGACATTACTACAGAGGGACCCCCAGGAGGACATTACTACAGAGAGACCCCCAGGAGGACATTACTACAGAGAAACCCCCAGGTGGACATTACTACAGAGGGACCCACAGGAGGACATTACTACAGAGGGACCCCCAGGAGCACATTACTACAGAGGGACCCCCAGGAGGACATTACTACAGAGAGACCCCCAGGAGGACATTACTACACAGAGACCCCCAGGAGGACATTACTACACAGAGACCCCCAGGAGGACATTACTACAGAGAGACCCCGAGGTGGACATTACTACAGAGAGACCCCCAGGAGGACATTACTACAGAGGGACCCCCAGGTGGACATTACTACAGAGGGACCCCCAGGAGGACATTACTACAGAGGGACCCCCAGGAGGATATTACTACATGGAGACCCCCAGGAGGACATTACTACAGAGAGACCCCCAGGAGGACATTACTACAGAGAGACCCCCAGGAGGACATTACTACAGAGAGACCCCCAGGAGGACATTACTACAGAGAACCCCCCAGGAGGACATTACTACACAGAGACCCCCAGGAGGACATTACTACAGAGGGACTCCCAGGTGGACATTACTACAGAGGGACCCCCAGGAGGACATTACTACAGAGGGACCCCCAGGAGGACATTACTACAGAGAGACCCCCAGGAGGACATTACTACAGAGAGACCCTGAGGTGGACAATACTACAGAGGGACTCCCTGGAGGACATTACTACATGGAGACCCCCCAGGAGGACATTACTACAGAGAGACCCCCAGGAGGACATTACTACAGAGAGACCCCCAGGAGGACATTACTACACAGAGACCCCCAGGAGGACATTACTACAGAGAAACCCCCAGAAGGACATTACTACAGAGTGACCCCCAGGAGGACAATACTACAGAGAGACCCCCAGGAGGACATTACTACAGAGGGACCCCTAGGAGGACATTACTACAGAGGGACCCCCAGGTGGACATTACTACAGAGAGACCCCCAGGAGGACATTACTACAGAGAAACCCTCAGGAGGACATTACTACAGAGAGACCCCCAGGAAGACATTACTACAGAGAAACCCCCAGGAGGACATTACTACAGAGGGACCCCCAGGTGGACATTACTACAGAGAGACCCCCAGGAGGGCATTACTACAGAGAAACCTCCAGGAGGACATTACTACAGAGAGACCCCCAGGAAGACATTACTACAGAGAAACCCCCAGGAGGACATTACTACAGAGGGACCCCCAGGTGGACATTACTACAGAGAAACCCCCAGGAGGACATTACTACAGAGGGACACCCAGGAGGACATTACTACAGAGAGACCCCCAGGAGGACATTACTACAGAGAGACCCCCAGGTGGACATTACTACAGAGAGACCCCCAGGTGGACATTACTACAGAGAGACCCCCAGGAGGACATTACTACACAGAGACCCCCAGGAGGACATTACTACAGAGAAACCCCCAGGAGGACATTACTACAGAGAGACCCCCAGGAGGACATTACTACACAGAGACCCCCAGGAGGACATTACTACACAGAGACCCCCAGGAGGACATTACTACACAGAGACCCCCAGGAGGACATTACTACAGAGAAACCCCCAGGAGGACATTACTACAGAGAGACCCCCAGGAGGACATTACTACAGAGAGACCCCCAGGAGGACATTACTACAGAGAGACCCCCAGGAGGACATTACTACACAGAGACCCCCAGGAGGACATTACTACAGAGAGACCCCCAGGAGGACATTACTACACAGAGACCCCCAGGAGGACATTACTACACAGAGACCCCCAGGAGGACATTACTACACAGAGACCCCCAGGAGGACATTACTACAGAGAAACCCCCAGGAGGACATTACTACAGAGAGACCCCCAGGAGGACATTACTACAGAGAAACCCCCAGGAGGACATTACTACAGAGAAACCCCCAGGAGGACATTACTACAGAGAGACCCCCAGGAGGACATTACTACAGAGAGACCCCCAGGAGGACATTACTACACAGAGACCCCCAGGAGGACATTACTACAGAGAAACCCCCAGGAGGACATTACTACAGAGAAACCCCCAGGAGGACATTACTACAGAGAGACACCCAGGAGCACATTACTACAGAGAGACCCCCAGGAGGACATTACTACACAGAGACCCCCAGGAGGACATTACTACAGAGAAACCCCCAGGAGGACATTACTACAGAGAGACCCCCAGGAGGACATTACTACACAGAGACCCCCAGGAGGACATTACTACACAGAGACCCCCAGGAGGACATTACTACACAGAGACCCCCAGGAGGACATTACTACAGAGAAACCCCCAGGAGGACATTACTACAGAGAGACCCCCAGGTGGACATTCCTACAGAGAGACCCCGAGGTGGACATTACTACAGAGGGACCCCCAGGAGGACATTACTACACAGAGACCCCCAGGAGGACATTACTACAGAGGGACCCCCAGGTGGACATTCCTACAGAGGGACCCCCAGGAGGACATTACTACAGAGGGACCCCCAGGAGGACATTACTACATGGAGACCCCCAGGAGGACATTACTACAGAGAGAATCCCAGGAGGACATTACTACAGAGAGACCCCCAGGAGGACATTACTACAGAGGGACCCCCAGGAGGACATTACTACAGAGAAACCCCCAGGAGGACATTACTACAGAGCGACCCCCAGGAGGACATTACTACAGAGAGACCCCCAGGAGGACATTACTACAGAGGGACCCCCAGGAGGACATTACTACAGAGGGACCCCCAGGAGGACATTACTACAAGAGGGACCCCCAGGTGGACATTACTACAGAGAGACACCCAGGAGGACATTACTACAGAGAGACCCCCAGGAGGACATTACTACTGAGAGACCCCCAGGAGGACATTACTACAGAGAGACCCCCAGGAGGACATTACTACACAGAGACCCCCAGGAGGACATTACTACAGAGAAACCCCCAGGAGGACATTACTACAGAGAGACCCCCAGGAGGACAATACTACAGAGAGACCCCCAGGAGGACATTACTACAGAGGGACCCCCAGGAGGACATTACTACAGAGGGACCCCCAGGAGGACATTACTACAGAGGGACCCCCAGGTGGACATTACTACAGAGAGACCCCCAGGAAGATATTACTACAGAGAGACCCCCAGGAGGACAATACTACAGAGAGACCCCCAGGAAGATATTACTACAGAGAGACCCCCAGGAGGACATTACTACAGAGAGACCCCCAGGAGGACATTACTACAGAGAGACCCCCAGGAGGACAATACTACAGAGAGACCCCCAGGAAGATATTACAACAGAGAGACCCCAGGAGGACATTACTACAGAGAGACCCCCAGGAGGACATTACTACAGAGAGACCCCCAGGAGGACAATACTACAGAGAGACCCCCAGGAAGATATTACAACAGAGAGACCCCCAGGAGGAAATTACTACAGAGAGACCCCCAGGAGGACATTACTACAGAGAGACCCCCAGGAGGACAATACTACAGAGAGACCCCCAGGAAGATATTACAACAGAGAGACCCCCAGGAGGACATTACTACAGAGAGACCCCCAGGAGGACATTACTACAGAGAGACCCCCAGGAGGACAATACTACAGAGAGACCCCCAGGAAGATATTACTACAGAGAGACCCCCAGGAGGACATTACTACAGAGAGACCCCCAGGAGGACATTACTACTGAGAGACCCCCAGGAGGACATTACTACAGAGAGACCCTGTCACAAACCACCGGGGGGGTCACTCAGAAATCCCCCGCGCTGGCTACCAGTACGTCACAATCGGGGGGTAACAAGTGGGGGTCACCCCTACTTTATACCTCCCGACCGACAGACAGAGCACGTGACGCGCTCTCTAGCGCCCCTCTTATAGTCAGGCCAATTATGGAATTGCCCGACAATAAGCAAGGAGGCCGCTATACTACTTATGCCGATTATTGAAGGGTCCCCGGTGAGAGTAAGGTATATATTCCCCCGACCTCCGCGGGCGGAATATATAATATCTTCCCGAATCTCACTGGCCTCCCCACAATAATCCTTGGCACAACTCGCTGCCACCAACCGCTTTACGGTAACTATTAGCCGAACACACAGACGTGGGATTCAAGATCGAGATAACAGAACAGCCCAGGATTAATTATATAATTTAATCGCCTAAAGCACACTAGAAACTACAATATATACAATAGGGAATCTACAGAATATACATATGTCAGAGTACAGTTACAGATAAAGCATGGGTTACAAACAGGTATACAATTACATCAGTTACCTTGTGTGTCTGGCCACAGGGGGGCGCTGTAGACCAGGTTTCCAGGAACTCCCTCTCCAGGTCTTTCCCAACCAGGCCCCCGAGCAGAAGAACCTTGGAAAATGGCCGAAGCAGGGTTATCAACCTGGGCAAATCCAGGTCTCCTCCTACCTTAGTGACCTCACGGGGAAGCACTGCCACTCCCCCTGCATGGATCAGAATTATCCAGAAAAGGGGATTTTGGCCATAACTGTGCCTGGGAGCGTCGTAGACGGACGCCAATGCTCTCATTGTGACAGTTATGAATTTAGCTGCAGAACGAGGGGACTCATGACCTGTCTACGAGTTCCCATATGGCTGATATCACGTTTGGTGTGTTTCCCAATGTCCTACTTCCATAAAAAGGGTGTGCCAGCATCGTCCACATGCGGAGACACCATTGTTATGGTTGCCATATTTATCGGAGATATGGCTTGCGAGATATGAACCATTTTTTACTGGAGTCGTTCTGTCTGGCTATTTCCATAGCCCTGCTAACTAGCTAGCAGCTCCTACTACAGGGTGACGGCAGGGAGTCATCCTGTATCCATTGTCCTAAAGCCACCTAATTTCCATATCACAGGACATGGCCATGGATTTGTTGCTAAACCAGTTGTGTGAAGGGAAGGGGGTAGTGACACCAGGAGAGGGCTTCCTGACATGACTTGAATGTCATGATTTATCGTCATATCTCCGGATTTACCTCACACCTCCCCCCTTTTGAGGGCGCTAGGGGGCAGCACACTCCGGTGTTCCCCCGTGCGCCCGTCCGCGACCTCTCCTTGTCGGGACAGCCCGTCTGCGTTACCGTGGTCACGGCCCCTTTTGTGGCGAATGGTGAAGTTGTATTGCTGGAGCGCAAGGCTCCATCGCAACAATCGCCCATTCGTCCCAGAGACGGTGTGCAACCAGCTGAGGGGATTGTGGTCCGTCTCCACGATGAAGTGGCGCCCGTATAGATAGGGTTGCAGACGCTGCAGGGCCCACACTATGGCCAGGCACTCCTTCTCCATTGTAGAATAGGCCACTTCCCTTGGTAACAGCTTCCTGCTCAGGTACAAGACTGGGTGCTCTTGGCTCGCAGAGTCCACCTGGCTGAGCACCGCACCGAGGCCGAAGTCACTGGCGTCGGTCTGTACTACAAACGGCCGCGTGAAGTCGGCTGCCTGTAGCACGGGCGGGCTGGACAGGGCGTCCTTTAGGGCCCGGAAGGCTGTCTCGCAGTCCACTGTCCAATCGACTGCAGAGGGCAGCTTCTTCTTGGTGAGGTCCGTCAAGGGCTTTGCCAGGCTACTATAGCATGGAACAAACCTCCTATAGTACCCAGCGGTCCCCAAGAAGGACATCACCTGCTTCTTGGTCCTGGGGGTGGGCCAGGATGCGATGGCCTCCACTTTCTCAGGCTCGGGCTTCAGCGTTCCCCCACCTACCCGGTGACCGAGGTACTGGACCTCGCTCATGGCCAGCTGACACTTTCCCGGCTTGATGGTCAAACCTGCCCGGTGGATCCGCCTGAGCACCTGTGCTAGATGCTCTAGGTGGTCCTCCCAGGTGGGACTGAAGACGGCAATGTCATCCAGGTACGCGGCCGCGTACCCTTCAAGTCCCTTGAGCAGGGTGTTGACCATCCGCTGGAAAGTGGCAGGGGCATTCCTCATCCCGAATGGCATCACCGTGGACTCGTACAGTCCAAATGGGGTAATAAAGGCAGAGCGTTCCCTGGCCTTGCGAGTCAGGGGGATCTGCCAATATCCCCGGCTCAGGTCCATGATGGTCAGGTACTGAGCCCCGGCCAACTGATCGAGCAGGTCATCGATGCGTGGCATTGGGTACGCATCGGCGACCGTGACAGCATTGAGCCCCCTGTAGTCCACGCAGAACCGAGTGGTTCGGTCCTTCTTAGGGACGAGGACTACAGGCGAGGCCCACGCGCTGTTGGATGCCTGGATCACCCCCAGCTCCAGCATCTCGTCAATCTCCTGGCGCATGTGTTGCTGCACCTCCAGGGAGACCCGATATGCTGAACGCCGGATCGGGGGATGATCCCCAGTGTCCACGTGATGGACAGCCAAGTCAGTCCTTCCGGGCTGGTTGGTAAACAACCCCCGGAAGGGGAGGAGGGTGGCCCACAGCTGGGACCGTTGGTCCTCCAAGAGCTGGTGGCCAACCTCCACATCCTCAATGGATCCGCCTGCCCTAACCTGGGCTAGCATATCCAAGAGGGTTTCCACTTCTCCCTCCTCGGGCAGGTTGCACACGGGGAGCGCACATGCCTCCCGCTCATGATGTGCCTTCATCATGTTCACATGGAAGGGCTTCCGCCTTCCACGGGCGGGGTCCAGGGTGACCAGGTACGTCACAGGGTTGAGCTGCTGGTACACGAGGTATGGGCCTTCCCAGGCTGCCTGAAGCTTGTCCTGTGGTACAGGGACCAGTACCCACACCCTTTGACCCACTTGGTAGGTCCTCTCACAAGCGTTCTGGTCGTACCAACGCTTCTGATCGGCCTGGGCTTGAGCCATATTGTCGTGTACCAGTTGCGTCAAGGCCTGCATTTTGTCCCGGAAGCGCATGACATACTCGATAACCGACACTCCAGGGGTGGCCAAATCCCCTTCCCAAGCCTCTTTCACCAGAGCCAGGGGGCCCCGCACACGTCGCCCGTACAGGAGCTCAAACGGTGAGAATCCTGTTGAGGCCTGTGGAACCTCCCGGTAAGCAAATAACAGGTGTGGGAGATACCGCTCCCAGTCACGCCCATGGGAGTCGACCAACATCTTAAGCATCTGCTTTAAGGTGCCATTGAACCGCTCGCACAGGCCATTAGTCTGTGGATGGTACGGGCTGGCCACCAGATGTCGCACCTGGACTTGCTTACAGAGGGTCTCCATCAGCTGGGACATGAATTGGGTCCCCCGGTCGGTGAGCATTTCCTGGGGAAAACCCACTCGGGAGAAAATCTCCAGCAATGCGGTGGCCACCTTGTCAGCCCGAATGGACGACAAGGCCACTGCTTCTGGGTACCGGGTGGCATAGTCCACTACCGTCAGTATGAAGCGTTTCCCGGAGCTGCTGGGGATGGCCAGCGGGCCGACCAGATCCACAGCCACCCTCCTGAAAGGCTCATCGATGATTGGCAGAGATACCAGTGGGGCTTTGGGGCGTGGCCCCGCCTTCCCCACTCTCTGACAGGTTTCACACGAACGGCAGTAGGCAGCCACATCGGTCCCCATTTTTGGCCAGTAGAAATGCTGGTTTAACCTGGCCTTGGTCTTAGCGATCCCTAGGTGTCCGGCCATCGGAATCTCATGTGCGATCCGCAACAACTCCGTCCGGAACGGATAGGGTACCACCAACTGTCGGTCCCTGGGCCACGCCTCCGGTGAACCCTGCTGGACCGTGGCCCGGTACAGCCGTCCTTGGTCCCAGACCACTCGCTCCGGGTCCGAGTCCGAGGGAGGCTGTGCCGCCTGCTCCTTTAGAGCTTTCAGGCTGTCGTCAGCTTCTAACGCTGCCTGAAACTCCTGACTAGATGTGGCCAGAATCGACGAGACTGTCACATCTTCAGTCAGTACCCCGGGACCTGTGTCCTGGCCTCCACCTGACTCGGCTGCCACTTGGTCAGAAGGGGAAGAGCTATCGGACCTCCGGGAGGCCCCTTGGCTTCCAGCACTCCCACTGCGGGTGACAGCGGCCACAGCCGCTGCGACCGTGGGTCGTGCCTGCTCCTCCTCCGTTCCTGACCAAGTCGCCGGTTCAGGCAGACCTACCTGGCTTCCTGACACCCCGGTTGTGGGGGAACCATGCACCGAGATCTTACCTGGGAGCACTTCCGCTCCTGGACCGGCCCCAATCTCACCTGCCTGTTCCCCTCCTGCAGCAACAGAACCCCGCTGTGAAATCTCTGGGGACCCCACATTTGCTGTGGTAGCCCCCACCCCACACACTGGTCCTCCCCCTGCAGCACCCTGCTCTCTGCTTATCCCTGCAGAGGGCAACAGATCCCAGCTCACAGGCTGGTTACTTGTAGAGGCATTGTCACACCTTTCTCTGACCCCCTCCCCTGTCACAGCTGCAGCTGTGTGTGTGTCTATGGTGTCTGTGCCAGCAGAAATATCAGAGTTCACTCCCTCCTCCCTTACATCATTCATAGATAACACATTAACATTGTCAGGAGTCATGTCAGCACTGGCTGAAGGTTCAGCCTTTGGGGCGGGGCCAAACTGGGAGGTTATTTGCCCCAAATCTGTCCCAAGTAGCACGTTTGCAGGGATCCGATCAGTTACCCCCACCTCCCTCACCCCTCGCCCTGCGCCCCAGTCCACATAAATGTCAGCAACAGGCAGCGCCGGGTCAATGCCTCCAATCCCGGAGACAGCGAGGGTTTTTCCAGGGATCAAGTCTTGGGGGGACACCATCTCAGGCCGCACCAGAGTCACTTCCGAGGCGCTGTCTCGCAGTCCTATGGTCACAGACTGGCCGACGGTGACAGGTTGGAAGCTGTCCAGGGACCTACCACCACCCCCACCCACACAATACACCTTGGGCGGCCCTTGGGACGGGGACGGAGCCGGGGCCTTGGGACGCTGAGGGCACATGGCCTTGAAGTGTCCAGGTAGGTTGCACTGGTGGCACCGTCTTGGTTCCGCCACGGGCCTGGAGAGGGGAGTTGAGGGGGACACCCCCTGCAGTCTAGGGGCAGGTGGGGCAGTCGCAGAATTCATCTTACCCCCTCTCCAGGTGCTGCTGGTGGCCGCTCTCCTGGCCTCAGGGGCCCGGTTGTTGGTGTAGTCATCGGCAAGGGCAGCTGTAGCCGTGGACCCCTTTGGCTTCTGGTCTCGGATGAACTGGCGGAGATCCTCAGGGCAGTTCCACAAGAGTTGCTCCGTGATGAACAAGTCCAGGATCTCCGGTCCGGTGGAAAGCTGCAGGCCTTGGGTCCAGTGGTCGGCAGCTCGGGCAAGTGCCCGCCTGTGGTCAGCCCAGGAGTCCTTTGGTCCCTTCTGTAGGCTCCGGAACTTCTTGCGGTAGGACTCTGGAGTGAGGTTGTACTGTTGGATCAGGGCCCGCTTGATGGTGTCGTAGCCCTGATCTGCCTCAGCAGGCAAGTCCCCAAGGACATCTAGGGCCTTACCCCTTAAACGGGGGGTCAGGTATTTGGCCCACTGGTCCTTGTTCAGATGGTGCTGCAAGCAAGTCCGCTCAAAAGCAGTCAAGAAAGAGTCCAAGTCTCCATCCTTCTCCAGCACTGGGAAGTCCTCAACACGGACCTTTGGAAGTTTGGTGTCTTGAAGGTCACGTGTGGCTGATGAGGGCCGGAGCTGAGCTAGCTGCAGCTGGTAGTCACGCTCTGCCTGGCGCTCTTCACGCGCTGCCTGCCGCTCTGCCCTGCGCTCTGCCATGAGTATCTCGTAGGTATCCCGGTCTCCAGCCTGGAGAAGGGCCATAGCCATTTGAAGAAGGCTATCCGAGCCTCCCAGGCTCGGTGGAATGGCACGTGGTGATCTGCGGCCCGCTGCGGAGCCTGGTGCTTCACTGTCCATTGCAGAGCGGAGGGCTGGCATCTGGCTCGTTGAGGAACCTTGGGCGAGCTCCTCCTCATCTTGTCCAGCAGTCCCAGGTTGTGCGATGTCCTCTGCAGAGCTGTTCTCTGGCGTCGGGCTCCTGGAGGGCTCGTGGACAACCTCCTCATCGTCTCTGGCCTGAGCATCGGCCATTCCTTTGGCTTTGCTCCTGGTGCTATCAGCCATTGTTGCAGACTTTGGTCACTGACACAGAACTGACACCTGATGCCTCCACACACCTTACAGTATCTGCACTCTGACACTCTAGTGTTGAGCTGGTCTGAAGACCCCAGCAGCCACAGCTGCTGCAGGCAGTCTTTAGTGTCTGGGAGTATGGGTCTCACACTCACACACACTATTATCTCGATCCCACCGCTTGCCACCAATATGTCACAAACCACCGGGGGGGTCACTCAGAAATCCCCCGCGCTGGCTACCAGTACGTCACAATCGGGGGGTAACAAGTGGGGGTCACCCCTACTTTATACCTCCCGACCGACAGACAGAGCACGTGACGCGCTCTCTAGCGCCCCTCTTATAGTCAGGCCAATTATGGAATTGCCCGACAATAAGCAAGGAGGCCGCTATACTACTTATGCCGATTATTGAAGGGTCCCCGGTGAGAGTAAGGTATATATTCCCCCGACCTCCGCGGGCGGAATATATAATATCTTCCCGAATCTCACTGGCCTCCCCACAATAATCCTTGGCACAACTCGCTGCCACCAACCGCTTTACGGTAACTATTAGCCGAACACACAGACGTGGGATTCAAGATCGAGATAACAGAACAGCCCAGGATTAATTATATAATTTAATCGCCTAAAGCACACTAGAAACTACAATATATACAATAGGGAATCTACAGAATATACATATGTCAGAGTACAGTTACAGATAAAGCATGGGTTACAAACAGGTATACAATTACATCAGTTACCTTGTGTGTCTGGCCACAGGGGGGCGCTGTAGACCAGGTTTCCAGGAACTCCCTCTCCAGGTCTTTCCCAACCAGGCCCCCGAGCAGAAGAACCTTGGAAAATGGCCGAAGCAGGGTTATCAACCTGGGCAAATCCAGGTCTCCTCCTACCTTAGTGACCTCACGGGGAAGCACTGCCACTCCCCCTGCATGGATCAGAATTATCCAGAAAAGGGGATTTTGGCCATAACTGTGCCTGGGAGCGTCGTAGACGGACGCCAATGCTCTCATTGTGACAGTTATGAATTTAGCTGCAGAACGAGGGGACTCATGACCTGTCTACGAGTTCCCATATGGCTGATATCACGTTTGGTGTGTTTCCCAATGTCCTACTTCCATAAAAAGGGTGTGCCAGCATCGTCCACATGCGGAGACACCATTGTTATGGTTGCCATATTTATCGGAGATATGGCTTGCGAGATATGAACCATTTTTTACTGGAGTCGTTCTGTCTGGCTATTTCCATAGCCCTGCTAACTAGCTAGCAGCTCCTACTACAGGGTGACGGCAGGGAGTCATCCTGTATCCATTGTCCTAAAGCCACCTAATTTCCATATCACAGGACATGGCCATGGATTTGTTGCTAAACCAGTTGTGTGAAGGGAAGGGGGTAGTGACACCAGGAGAGGGCTTCCTGACATGACTTGAATGTCATGATTTATCGTCATATCTCCGGATTTACCTCACAGACCCCCAGGAGGACAATACTACAGAGAGACCCCCAGGAGGACATTACTACAAGAGGGACCCCCAGGTGGACATTACTACAGAGAGACACCCAGGAGGACATTACTACAGAGAGACCCCCAGGAGGACATTACTACACAGAGACCCCCAGGAGGACATTACTACAGAGAAACCCCCAGGAGGACATTACTACAGAGAGACCCCCAGGAGGACAATACTACAGAGAGACCCCCAGGAGGACAATACTACAGAGAGACCCCCAGGAGGACATTACTACAGAGGGACCCCCAGGAGGACATTACTACAGAGGGACCCCCAGGTGGACATTACTACAGAGAGACCCCCAGGAAGATATTACTACAGAGAGACCCCCAGGAGGACATTACTACAGAGAGACCCCCAGGAGGACATTACTACACAGAGACCCCCAGGAGGACATTACAACAGAGAAACCCCCAGGAGGACATTACTACAGAGAGACCCCCAGGAGGACAATACTACAGAGAGACCCCCAGGAGGACATTACTACAGAGGGACCCCCAGGAGGACATTACTACAGAGGGACCCCCAGGTGGACATTACTACAGAGAGACCCCCAGGAGGACATTACTACAGAGAGACCCCCAGGAGGACATTACTACAGAGAGATTCCCAGGAGGACATTACTACACAGAGACCCCCAGGAGGACATTACTACAGAGAGACCCCCAGGAGGACATTACTACAGAGAAACCCCCAGGAGGACATTACTACAGAGAGACCCCCAGGAGGACATTACTACAGAGAAACCCCCAGGAGGACATTACTACAGAGGGACCCCCAGGAGGACATTACTACAGAGGGACCCCCAGGAGGACATTACTACAGAGAGACCCCCAGGAGGACATTACTACAGAGAAACCCCCAGGAGGACATTACTACAGAGAGACCCCCAGGAGGACATTACTACAGAGGGACCCCCAGGAGGACATTACTACACAGAGACCCCCAGGAGGACATTACTACAGAGAAACCCCCAGGAGGACATTACTACACAGAGACCCCCAGGAGGACATTACTACAGAGGGACCCCCAGGGGGACATTACTACAGAGAGACCACCAGGAGGACATTACTACACAGAGACCCCCAGGAGGACATTACTACAGAGAGACCCCCAGGAGGACATTACTACAGAGGGACCCCCAGGAGGACATTACTACAGAGGGACCCCCAGGGGGACATTACTACAGAGAGACCCCCAGGAGGACATTACTACAGAGGGACCCCCAGGAGGACATTACTACAGAAGGACCCCTAGGAGGACATTACTACAGAGAGACCCCCAGGAGGACATTACTACAGAGAGACCCCCAGGAGGACATTACTACAGAGGGACCCCCAGGAGGACATTACTACAGAAGGACCCCCAGGAGGACATTACTACAGAGAGACCCCCAGGAGGACATTACTACAGAGAGACCCCCAGGAGGACATTACTACAGAGAGACCCCCAGGAGGACATTACTACAGAGAGACCCCCAGGAGGACATTACTACAGAGAGACCCCCAGGAGGACATTACTATAGAGGGACCCCCAGGAGGACATTACTACAGAAGGACCCCCAGGAGGACATTACTACAGAGAGACCCTGAGGTGGACATTACTACAGAGAAACCCCCAGGAGGACATTACTACAGAGAGACCCCCAGGAGGACATTACTACAGAAAGACCCCCAGGAGGACATTACTACATGGAGACCCCTCAGGAGGACATTACTACATGGAGACCCCCCAGGAGGACATTACTACAGAGGGACCCCCAGGAGGACATTACAACAGAGAGACCCCCAGGAGGACATTACTACAGAGAGACCCCCAGGAGGACATTACTACAGAGAGACCCCCAGGAGGACATTACTACAGAGAGACCCCCAGGAGGACATTACTACAGAGAGACCCCCAGGAGGACATTACTACAGAGAGACCCCCAGGAGGACATTACTACAGAGAAACCCCCAGGAGGACATTACTACAGAGAGACCCCCAGGAGGACATTACTACAGAGAAACCCCCAGGAGGACATTACTACAGATAGACCCCCAGGAGGACATTACTACAGAGAGACCCCCAGGAGGACATTACTACAGAGAGACCCCCAGGAGGACATTACTACAGAGAGACCCCCAGGAGGACATTACTACAGAGAGACCCCCAGGAGGACATTACTACAGATAGACCCCCAGAAGGACATTACTACAGAGAGACCCCCAGGAGGACATTACTACAGAGAGACCCCCAGGAGGACATTACTACACAGAGACCCCCAGGAGGACATTACTACACAGAGACCCCCAGGAGGACATTACTACAGAGAGACCCCCAGGTGGACATTACTACAGAGAGACCCCCAGGAGGATATTACTACAGAGAGACCCCCAGGAGGACATTACTACAGAGAAACCCCCAGGAGGACATTACTACAGAGGGATCCCCAGGAGGACATTACTACAGAGGGACCCCCAGGCGGACATTACTACAGAGAGACCCCCAGGAGGACATTCCTACAGAGAAACCCCCAGGAGGACATTACTACAGAGAGACACCCAGGAGGACATTACTACACAGAGACCCCCAGGAGGACATTACTACAGAGAAACCCCTAGGAGGACATTACTACAGAGAGACCCCTCAGGAGGACATTACTACAGAGAAACCCCCAGGAGGACATTACTACAGAGAGACCCCTCAGGAGGACATTACTACAGAGAAACCCCCAGGAGGACATTACTACAGAGAGACCCCCAGGAGGACATTACTACAGAGAAACCCCTAGGAGGACATTACTACAGAGGGACCCCCAGGAGGACATTACTACAGAGGGACCCCCAGGAGGACATTACTACAGAGAGACCCCTCAGGAGGACATTACTACAGAGAAACTCCTAGGAGGACATTACTACAGAGGGACCCCCAGGAGGACATTACTACAGAGGGACCCCCAGGAGGACATTACTACAGAGAGACCCCTCAGGAGGACATTACTACACAGAGACCCCCAGGAGGACATTACTACAGAGAGACCCCCAGGAGGACATTACTACACAGAGACCCCCAGGAGGACATTACTACAGAGAAACCCCCAGGAGGACATTACTACAGAGAGACCCCTCAGGAGGACATTACTACAGAGAAACTCCTAGGAGGACATTACTACAGAGGGACCCCCAGGAGGACATTACTACAGAGGGACCCCCAGGTGGACATTACTACAGAGAGACCCCCAGGAAGATATTACTACAGAGAGACCCCCAGGAGGACATTACTACAGAGAGACCCCCAGGAGGACATTACTACACAGAGACCCCCAGGAGGACATTACTACAGAGAAACCCCCAGGAGGACATTACTACAGAGAGACCCCCAGGAGGACAATACTACAGAGAGACCCCCAGGAGGACATTACTACAGAGGGACCCCCAGGAGGACATTACTACAGAGGGACCCCCAGGTGGACATTACTACAGAGATCCCCAGGAGGACATTACTACAGAGAGACCCCCAGGAGGACATTACTACAGAGAGATTCCCAGGAGGACATTACTACACAGAGACCCCCAGGAGGACATTACTACAGAGAGACCCCCAGGAGGACATTACTACAGAGAAACCCCCAGGAGGACATTACTACAGAGAGACCCCCAGGAGGACATTACTACAGAGAAACCCCCAGGAGGACATTACTACAGAGGGACCCCCAGGAGGACATTACTACAGAGGGACCCCCAGGAGGACATTACTACAGAGAGACCCCCAGGAGGACATTACTACAGAGAAACCCCCAGGAGGACATTACTACAGAGAGACCCACAGGAGGACATTACTACAGAGGGACCCCCAGGAGGACATTACTACACAGAGACCCCCAGGAGGACATTACTACAGAGAAACCCCCAGGAGGACATTACTACACAGAGACCCCCAGGAGGACATTACTACAGAGAGACCCCCAGGAGGACATTACTACAGAGAGACCCCCAGGAGGACATTACTACAGAGAGACCCCCAGGAGGACATTACTACAGAGAAACCCCCAGGAGGACATTACTACAGAGGGACCCCCAGGAGGACATTACTACAGAGAGACCCCCAGGTGGACATTACTACAGAGAGACCCCCAGGAGGACATTACTACAGAGAAACCCCCAGGAGGACATTACTACAGAGGGACCCCCAGGAGGACATTACTACAGAGGGACCCCCAGGAGGACATTACTACAGAGAGACCCCCAGGAGGACATTACTACAGAGAAACCCCCAGGTGGACATTACTACAGAGGGACCCACAGGAGGACATTACTACAGAGGGACCCCCAGGAGCACATTACTACAGAGGGACCCCCAGGAGGACATTACTACAGAGAGACCCCCAGGAGGACATTACTACACAGAGACCCCCAGGAGGACATTACTACACAGAGACCCCCAGGAGGACATTACTACAGAGAGACCCCGAGGTGGACATTACTACAGAGAGACCCCCAGGAGGACATTACTACAGAGGGACCCCCAGGTGGACATTACTACAGAGGGACCCCCAGGAGGACATTACTACAGAGGGACCCCCAGGAGGATATTACTACATGGAGACCCCCAGGAGGACATTACTACAGAGAGACCCCCAGGAGGACATTACTACAGAGAGACCCCCAGGAGGACATTACTACAGAGAGACCCCCAGGAGGACATTACTACAGAGAACCCCCCAGGAGGACATTACTACACAGAGACCCCCAGGAGGACATTACTACAGAGGGACTCCCAGGTGGACATTACTACAGAGGGACCCCCAGGAGGACATTACTACAGAGGGACCCCCAGGAGGACATTACTACAGAGAGACCCCCAGGAGGACATTACTACAGAGAGACCCTGAGGTGGACAATACTACAGAGGGACCCCCTGGAGGACATTACTACATGGAGACCCCCCAGGAGGACATTACTACAGAGAGACCCCCAGGAGGACATTACTACAGAGAGACCCCCAGGAGGACATTACTACACAGAGACCCCCAGGAGGACATTACTACAGAGAAACCCCCAGAAGGACATTACTACAGAGTGACCCCCAGGAGGACAATACTACAGAGAGACCCCCAGGAGGACATTACTACAGAGGGACCCCTAGGAGGACATTACTACAGAGGGACCCCCAGGTGGACATTACTACAGAGAGACCCCCAGGAGGACATTACTACAGAGAAACCCTCAGGAGGACATTACTACAGAGAGACCCCCAGGAAGACATTACTACAGAGAAACCCCCAGGAGGACATTACTACAGAGGGACCCCCAGGTGGACATTACTACAGAGAGACCCCCAGGAGGGCATTACTACAGAGAAACCTCCAGGAGGACATTACTACAGAGAGACCCCCAGGAAGACATTACTACAGAGAAACCCCCAGGAGGACATTACTACAGAGGGACCCCCAGGTGGACATTACTACAGAGAAACCCCCAGGAGGACATTACTACAGAGGGACACCCAGGAGGACATTACTACAGAGAGACCCCCAGGAGGACATTACTACAGAGAGACCCCCAGGTGGACATTACTACAGAGAGACCCCCAGGTGGACATTACTACAGAGAGACCCCCAGGAGGACATTACTACACAGAGACCCCCAGGAGGACATTACTACAGAGAAACCCCCAGGAGGACATTACTACAGAGAGACCCCCAGGAGGACATTACTACACAGAGACCCCCAGGAGGACATTACTACACAGAGACCCCCAGGAGGACATTACTACACAGAGACCCCCAGGAGGACATTACTACAGAGAAACCCCCAGGAGGACATTACTACAGAGAGACCCCCAGGAGGACATTACTACAGAGAGACCCCCAGGAGGACATTACTACAGAGAGACCCCCAGGAGGACATTACTACACAGAGACCCCCAGGAGGACATTACTACAGAGAAACCCCCAGGAGGACATTACTACAGAGAGACCCCCAGGAGGACATTACTACACAGAGACCCCCAGGAGGACATTACTACACAGAGACCCCCAGGAGGACATTACTACACAGAGACCCCCAGGAGGACATTACTACAGAGAAACCCCCAGGAGGACATTACTACAGAGAGACCCCCAGGAGGACATTACTACAGAGAAACCCCCAGGAGGACATTACTACAGAGAAACCCCCAGGAGGACATTACTACAGAGAGACCCCCAGGAGGACATTACTACAGAGAGACCCCCAGGAGGACATTACTACACAGAGACCCCCAGGAGGACATTACTACAGAGAAACCCCCAGGAGGACATTACTACAGAGAAACCCCCAGGAGGACATTACTACAGAGAGACACCCAGGAGCACATTACTACAGAGAGACCCCCAGGAGGACATTACTACACAGAGACCCCCAGGAGGACATTACTACAGAGAAACCCCCAGGAGGACATTACTACAGAGAGACCCCCAGGAGGACATTACTACACAGAGACCCCCAGGAGGACATTACTACACAGAGACCCCCAGGAGGACATTACTACACAGAGACCCCCAGGAGGACATTACTACAGAGAAACCCCCAGGAGGACATTACTACAGAGAGACCCCCAGGTGGACATTCCTACAGAGAGACCCCGAGGTGGACATTACTACAGAGGGACCCCCAGGAGGACATTACTACACAGAGACCCCCAGGAGGACATTACTACAGAGGGACCCCCAGGTGGACATTCCTACAGAGGGACCCCCAGGAGGACATTACTACAGAGGGACCCCCAGGAGGACATTACTACATGGAGACCCCCAGGAGGACATTACTACAGAGAGAATCCCAGGAGGACATTACTACAGAGAGACCCCCAGGAGGACATTACTACAGAGGGACCCCCAGGAGGACATTACTACAGAGAAACCCCCAGGAGGACATTACTACAGAGCGACCCCCAGGAGGACATTACTACAGAGAGACCCCCAGGAGGACATTACTACAGAGGGACCCCCAGGAGGACATTACTACAGAGGGACCCCCAGGAGGACATTACTACAGAGAGACCCCCAGGAGGACATTACTACAAGAGGGACCCCCAGGTGGACATTACTACAGAGAGACACCCAGGAGGACATTACTACAGAGAGACCCCCAGGAGGACATTACTACTGAGAGACCCCCAGGAGGACATTACTACAGAGAGACCCCCAGGAGGACATTACTACACAGAGACCCCCAGGAGGACATTACTACAGAGAAACCCCCAGGAGGACATTACTACAGAGAGACCCCCAGGAGGACAATACTACAGAGAGACCCCCAGGAGGACATTACTACAGAGGGACCCCCAGGAGGACATTACTACAGAGGGACCCCCAGGAGGACATTACTACAGAGGGACCCCCAGGTGGACATTACTACAGAGAGACCCCCAGGAAGATATTACTACAGAGAGACCCCCAGGAGGACAATACTACAGAGAGACCCCCAGGAAGATATTACTACAGAGAGACCCCCAGGAGGACATTACTACAGAGAGACCCCCAGGAGGACATTACTACAGAGAGACCCCCAGGAGGACAATACTACAGAGAGACCCCCAGGAAGATATTACAACAGAGAGACCCCAGGAGGACATTACTACAGAGAGACCCCCAGGAGGACATTACTACAGAGAGACCCCCAGGAGGACAATACTACAGAGAGACCCCCAGGAAGATATTACAACAGAGAGACCCCCAGGAGGAAATTACTACAGAGAGACCCCCAGGAGGACATTACTACAGAGAGACCCCCAGGAGGACAATACTACAGAGAGACCCCCAGGAAGATATTACAACAGAGAGACCCCCAGGAGGACATTACTACAGAGAGACCCCCAGGAGGACATTACTACAGAGAGACCCCCAGGAGGACAATACTACAGAGAGACCCCCAGGAAGATATTACTACAGAGAGACCCCCAGGAGGACATTACTACAGAGAGACCCCCAGGAGGACATTACTACTGAGAGACCCCCAGGAGGACATTACTACAGAGAGACCCCCAGGAGGACAATACTACAGAGAGACCCCCAGGAGGACATTACTACAAGAGGGACCCCCAGGTGGACATTACTACAGAGAGACACCCAGGAGGACATTACTACAGAGAGACCCCCAGGAGGACATTACTACAGAGAGACCCCCAGGAGGACATTACTACAGAGAGACCCCCAGGAGGACATTACTACACAGAGACCCCCAGGAGGACATTACTACAGAGAAACCCCCAGGAGGACATTACTACAGAGAGACCCCCAGGAGGACAATACTACAGAGAGACCCCCAGGAGGACAATACTACAGAGAGACCCCCAGGAGGACATTACTACAGAGGGACCCCCAGGAGGACATTACTACAGAGGGACCCCCAGGTGGACATTACTACAGAGAGACCCCCAGGAAGATATTACTACAGAGAGACCCCCAGGAGGACATTACTACAGAGAGACCCCCAGGAGGACATTACTACACAGAGACCCCCAGGAGGACATTACAACAGAGAAACCCCCAGGAGGACATTACTACAGAGAGACCCCCAGGAGGACAATACTACAGAGAGACCCCCAGGAGGACATTACTACAGAGGGACCCCCAGGAGGACATTACTACAGAGGGACCCCCAGGTGGACATTACTACAGAGAGACCCCCAGGAGGACATTACTACAGAGAGACCCCCAGGAGGACATTACTACAGAGAGATTCCCAGGAGGACATTACTACACAGAGACCCCCAGGAGGACATTACTACAGAGAGACCCCCAGGAGGACATTACTACAGAGAAACCCCCAGGAGGACATTACTACAGAGAGACCCCCAGGAGGACATTACTACAGAGAAACCCCCAGGAGGACATTACTACAGAGGGACCCCCAGGAGGACATTACTACAGAGGGACCCCCAGGAGGACATTACTACAGAGAGACCCCCAGGAGGACATTACTACAGAGAAACCCCCAGGAGGACATTACTACAGAGAGACCCCCAGGAGGACATTACTACAGAGGGACCCCCAGGAGGACATTACTACACAGAGACCCCCAGGAGGACATTACTACAGAGAAACCCCCAGGAGGACATTACTACACAGAGACCCCCAGGAGGACATTACTACAGAGGGACCCCCAGGGGGACATTACTACAGAGAGACCACCAGGAGGACATTACTACACAGAGACCCCCAGGAGGACATTACTACAGAGAGACCCCCAGGAGGACATTACTACAGAGGGACCCCCAGGAGGACATTACTACAGAGGGACCCCCAGGGGGACATTACTACAGAGAGACCCCCAGGAGGACATTACTACAGAGGGACCCCCAGGAGGACATTACTACAGAAGGACCCCTAGGAGGACATTACTACAGAGAGACCCCCAGGAGGACATTACTACAGAGAGACCCCCAGGAGGACATTACTACAGAGGGACCCCCAGGAGGACATTACTACAGAAGGACCCCCAGGAGGACATTACTACAGAGAGACCCCCAGGAGGACATTACTACAGAGAGACCCCCAGGAGGACATTACTACAGAGAGACCCCCAGGAGGACATTACTACAGAGAGACCCCCAGGAGGACATTACTACAGAGAGACCCCCAGGAGGACATTACTATAGAGGGACCCCCAGGAGGACATTACTACAGAAGGACCCCCAGGAGGACATTACTACAGAGAGACCCTGAGGTGGACATTACTACAGAGAAACCCCCAGGAGGACATTACTACAGAGAGACCCCCAGGAGGACATTACTACAGAAAGACCCCCAGGAGGACATTACTACATGGAGACCCCTCAGGAGGACATTACTACATGGAGACCCCCCAGGAGGACATTACTACAGAGGGACCCCCAGGAGGACATTACAACAGAGAGACCCCCAGGAGGACATTACTACAGAGAGACCCCCAGGAGGACATTACTACAGAGAGACCCCCAGGAGGACATTACTACAGAGAGACCCCCAGGAGGACATTACTACAGAGAGACCCCCAGGAGGACATTACTACAGAGAGACCCCCAGGAGGACATTACTACAGAGAAACCCCCAGGAGGACATTACTACAGAGAGACCCCCAGGAGGACATTACTACAGAGAAACCCCCAGGAGGACATTACTACAGATAGACCCCCAGGAGGACATTACTACAGAGAGACCCCCAGGAGGACATTACTACAGAGAGACCCCCAGGAGGACATTACTACAGAGAGACCCCCAGGAGGACATTACTACAGAGAGACCCCCAGGAGGACATTACTACAGATAGACCCCCAGAAGGACATTACTACAGAGAGACCCCCAGGAGGACATTACTACAGAGAGACCCCCAGGAGGACATTACTACACAGAGACCCCCAGGAGGACATTACTACACAGAGACCCCCAGGAGGACATTACTACAGAGAGACCCCCAGGTGGACATTACTACAGAGAGACCCCCAGGAGGATATTACTACAGAGAGACCCCCAGGAGGACATTACTACAGAGAAACCCCCAGGAGGACATTACTACAGAGGGATCCCCAGGAGGACATTACTACAGAGGGACCCCCAGGCGGACATTACTACAGAGAGACCCCCAGGAGGACATTCCTACAGAGAAACCCCCAGGAGGACATTACTACAGAGAGACACCCAGGAGGACATTACTACACAGAGACCCCCAGGAGGACATTACTACAGAGAAACCCCTAGGAGGACATTACTACAGAGAGACCCCTCAGGAGGACATTACTACAGAGAAACCCCCAGGAGGACATTACTACAGAGAGACCCCTCAGGAGGACATTACTACAGAGAAACCCCCAGGAGGACATTACTACAGAGAGACCCCCAGGAGGACATTACTACAGAGAAACCCCTAGGAGGACATTACTACAGAGGGACCCCCAGGAGGACATTACTACAGAGGGACCCCCAGGAGGACATTACTACAGAGAGACCCCTCAGGAGGACATTACTACAGAGAAACTCCTAGGAGGACATTACTACAGAGGGACCCCCAGGAGGACATTACTACAGAGGGACCCCCAGGAGGACATTACTACAGAGAGACCCCTCAGGAGGACATTACTACACAGAGACCCCCAGGAGGACATTACTACAGAGAGACCCCCAGGAGGACATTACTACACAGAGACCCCCAGGAGGACATTACTACAGAGAAACCCCCAGGAGGACATTACTACAGAGAGACCCCCAGGAGGACATTACTACAGAGAGACCCCCAGGACGACATTACTACACAGAGACCCCCAGGAGGACATTACTAATCAGAGACCCCCAGGAGGACATTACTACACAGAGACCCCCAGGAGGACATTACTACAGAGAAACCCCCAGGAGGACATTACTACAGAGAGACCCCCAGGAGGACATTACTACAGAGAGACCCCCAGGAGGACATTACTACAGAGAGACCCCCAGGAGGACATTACTACAGAGAGACCCCCAGGTGGACATTACTACAGAGAGACCCCCAGGAGGACATTACTACAGAGAAACCCCCAGGAGGACATTACTACAGAGAGACCCCCAGGAGGACATTACTACAGAGAAACCCCCAGGAGGACATTACTACAGAGAGACCCCCAGGAGGACATTACTACAGAGAAACCCCCAGGTGGACATTACTGCAGAGAAACCCCCAGGAGGACATTACTACAGAGAGACCCCCAGGAGGACATTACTACAGAGGGACCCCCAGGAGGACATTACTACAGAGAAACCCCCAGGTGGACATTACTACAGAGAGACCCCCAGGAGGACATTACTACAGAGAAACCCCCAGGAGGACATTACTACAGAGAAACCCCCAGGAGGACATTACTACAGAGAGACCCCCAGGAGGACATTACTACACAGAGACCCCCAGGAGGACATTACTAAGCAGAGACCCCCAGGAGGACATTACTACACAGAGACCCCCAGGAGGACATTACTACAGAGAAACCCCCAGGAGGACATTACTACAGAGGGACCCCCAGGAGGACATTACTACAGAGAAACCCCCAGGAGGACATTACTACAGAGAAACCCCCAGGTGGACATTACTACAGAGAGACCCCCAGGAGGACATTACTGCAGAGAGACCCCCAGGAGGACATTACTACAGAGAGACCCCCAGGTGGACATTACTACAGAGAGACCCCCAGGAGGACATTACTACAGAGAGACCCCCAGGAGGACATTACTACAGAGGGACCCCCAGGAGGACATTACTACAGAGGGACCCCCAGGAGGACATTACTACAGAGAGACCCCTCAGGAGGACATTACTACAGAGAGACCCCCAGGAGGACATTACTACAGAGAGACCCCCAGGAGGATATTACTACAGAGAGACCCCCAGGAGGACATTACTACAGAGAGACCCCCAGGAGGACATTACTACAGAGAAACCCCCAGGAGGACATTACTACAGAGAGACCCCCAGGAGGACATTACTACAGAGGGACCCCCAGGAGGACATTACTACAGAGAAACCCCCAGGTGGACATTACTACAGAGAGACCCCCAGGAGGACATTACTACAGAGAAACCCCCAGGAGGACATTACTACAGAGAAACCCCCAGGAGGACAATACTACAGAGAGACCCCCAGGAGGACATTACTACAGAGAAACCCCCAGGAGGACATTACTACAGAGAGACCCCCAGGAGGACATTACTACAGAGAAACCCCCAGGAGGACATTACTACAGAGAAACCCCCAGGAAGATATTACTACAGAGAGACCCCCAGGAGGACATTACTACAGAGAAACCCCCAGGAGGACATTACTACAGAGAGACCCCCAGGAGGACATTACTACAGAGGGACCCCCAGGAGGACATTACTACAGAGGGACCCCCAGGAGGACATTACTACAGAGGGACCCCCAGGAGGACATTACTACAGAGAAACCCCCAGGAGGACATTACTACAGAGAAACCCCCAGGAGGACATTACTACAGAGAGACCCCCAGGAGGACATTACTACAGAGAGACCCCCAGGAGGACATTACTACAGAGGGACCCCCAGGAGGACATTACTACAGAGGGACCCCCAGGAGGACATTACTACAGAGAGACCCCTCAGGAGGACATTACTACAGAGAGACCCCCAGGAGGACATTACTACAGAGAGACCCCCAGGAGGACATTACTACAGAGAGACCCCCAGGAGGATATTACTACAGAGAGACCCCCAGGAGGACATTACTACAGAGAAACCCCCAGGAGGACATTACTACAGAGAAACCCCCAGGAGGACATTACTACAGAGAGACCCCCAGGAGGACATTACTACACAGAGACCCCCAGGAGGACATTACTACAGAGAGACCCCCAGGAGGACAATACTACAGAGAGACCCCCAGGAGGACATTACTACAGAGAGACCCCCAGGAGGATATTACTACAGAGGGACCCCCAGGAGGACATTACTACAGAGGGACCCCCAGGAGGACATTACTACAGAGAGACCCCCAGGAGGACATTACTACAGAGAGACCCCCAGGAGGACATTACTACAGAGGGACCCCCAGGAGGACATTACTACAGAGAGACCCCCAGGAGGACATTACTACAGAGAAACCCCCAGGAGGACATTACTACGGAGAAACCCCCAGGAGGACATTACTACAGAGAGACCCCCAGGAGGACAATACTACAGAGAGACCCCCAGGAGGACATTACTACAGAGGGACCCCCAGGAGGACATTACTACAGAGAGACCCCCAGGAGGATATTACTACAGAGAGACCCCCAGGAGGACATTACTACAGAGAAACCCCCAGGAGGACATTACTACAGAGAAACCCCCAGGAGGACATTACTACAGAGAGACCCCCAGGAGGACATTACTACACAGAGACCCCCAGGAGGACATTACTACAGAGAGACCCCCAGGAGGACATTACTACGGAGAAACCCCCAGGAGGACATTACTACAGAGAGACCCCCAGGAGGACAATACTACAGAGAGACCCCCAGGAGGACATTACTACAGAGAGACCCGCAGGAGGATATTACTACAGAGGGACCCCCAGGAGGACATTACTACAGAGGGACCCCCAGGAGGACATTACTACAGAGAGACCCCCAGGAGGACATTACTACAGAGGGACCCCCAGGAGGACATTACTACAGAGGGACCCCCAGGAGGATATTACTACAGAGAGACCCCCGGTAGAGACACGGACGGTATGTATAAGGCCGTGGCGGTGCATTGCAGAGAACACACACTCCGTCCTAGGCCGAGCATTTTGCATGATAAACTGCTGGTTGCCTAGGTTACCGGCCACCTCCGCACTCTATCTGCAGTGGCCGGTTTCCTGGGAAAGTAGCACAGCTCTTTCAAGTGATTTGCTTCAGAACCTGCGAGCGCTGCTCTGAGGGTGGGTGAACGCTGGATCTGAGCAGCTCCTGGGGCCCTGCACAGCTCTATGCTGACAGTTAGTGCTTATAAGATTCTATGGTGGGGAGAGACTAGAGGTCAGCACAGACCTTCTGCTGCAAGTTCTCCAGAAATGACAGTTACACCTCTCCATAGAACGTTATGAGCACCAACTGTGCTATCAATAACAGGGGGACTAAAGGAAGACCCCACATCTGTATATATGTCATGTCAGGAAGTGGTTAATGTATAAGCCGCAACATTTGGGTTTCATAAACAAAGATTGTGGCCCTTGAAAACCTGCCCTTACAGTACTGATAGTAGCTCTGAGTACAGTAAATACAGCCCCATAGTGCACCACAAACAGCCGCCACCAGATTAATTACCTCACAGTCTTCAATATCAGGATCCGCTCAAGCTTGTGTTGCAGAAATGCACTAAAAAGGCTTGTGATCCGCACATGACTGTATCAATAAAGCTTTGTCAAAGCCACATATCAGGAAGTATAAAAAAGCAGCTTTATGTAAAACATGACAAAAAGAGTCAAAGATGGCAGCGTAAAAGCTCGATAAAAAAAACGTAAAAAAGCGTCTGCAAAAAACAATGAAAAACGCGAGTGACTGCAGAAATAATGCAACATCAAAACCTCCGCAAACTCGCATCGTGCAGAAAAGAACCGGCTCCAGGAAAGCTATGAGCGTTCACACGCACGCGCTGCTTTTCTTCTTTCAGTGTTTTTTTTTTTTTTATTTTTTACCAATAGAAAGCAACGAAACGTAAGTGAACAGGGTTTGCAGCATTTTTTTTCTGCATTTTGAGCGAATATAGATACATTTATTAAACCTCTACTGTGGACAAATCACACAGGTAATCTGCACCAAAAAAGCAGCAAAATGCACAAAAACCTGCTTTGAACAGTTTTTACTACCAAGAAAAAATTTGCTGTGAAGTGCTGTATATAAACATAGCTATAAACTTCAGAGCCGCACTCACAGTTCTGCTGTTGCGGTCACTGTGTGCATACAATACATTAGTCATCCTGTACTGATCCTGAGTTATTGGTTGTATTATACCCCAGAGCTGCACTCACTATTCTGCTGGAGCAGTCACTGTGTACATACATTACATTATTGATCATGAGTTACCTCCTGTATAATACTCCAAAGCTGCACTCACTATTCTGCTGGTGCAGTCACTGTGTACATACATTACATTACTGATCCTGAGTTACCTCCTGTATTATACTCCAGAGCTGCACTCACTATTCTGCTGGTGCAGTCACTGTGTACATACATTACATTACTGATCCTTATACTCCAGGGCTGCGCTCACTATTCTGCTGATGCAGTCACTGTGTACATACATTACATTACTGATCCTGACTTACCTACTGTATTATCCTCCAGAGCTGCACTCACTATTCTGCTGATGCAGTCACTGTGTACATACATTACATTACTGATCCTGAGTTACCTCCTGTATTATATTCCAGAGCTGCACTCACTATTCTGCTGCTGCTGCAGTCACTGTGTACATACATTACTGATCCTGAGTTACCTCCTGTATTATACTCCAGAGCTGCACTCACTATTCTGCTGGTGCAGTCACTGTGTACATAAATTACTGATCCTGAGTTACCTCCTGTATTACACTGCAGAGCTGCACTCACTATTCTGCTGGTGCAGTCACTGTATACATACATACATTACTGATCCTGAGTTACCTCCTGTATTATACTCCAGAGCTGCGCTCACTATTCTGCTGGTGCAGTCACTGTGTACATACATACATTACTGATCCTGAGTTACTTCCTGTATTATACCCCAGAGCTGCACTCACTATTCTGCTGGTGCAGTCACTGTGTACATACATTACATTACTGATCCTGAGTTACCTCCTGTATTATACTCCAGAGCTGCACTCACTATTCTGCTGGTGCAGTCACTGTGTACATACATTACTGATCCTGAGTTACCTCCTGTATTATACTCCAGAGCTGCACTCACTATTCTGCTGGTGCAGTCACTGTGTACATACATTACTGATCCTGAGTTACCTCCTGTATTATACTCCAGAGCTGCACTCACTATTCTGCTGGTGCAGTCACTGTGTACATACATTACATTACTGATCCTGAGTTACCTCCTGTATTATACTCCAGAGCTGCGCTCACTATTCTGCTGGTGCAGTCACTGTGTACATACATTACTGATCCTGAGTTACCTCCTGTATTATACTCCAGAGCTGCACTCACTATTCTGCTGGTGCAGTCACTGTGTACATACATTACATTACTGATCCTGAGTTACCTCCTGTATTATACTCCAGAGCTGCACTCACTATTCTGCTGGTGCAGTCACTGTGTACATACATTACTGATCCTGAGTTACCTCCTGTATTATACTCCAGAGCTGTACTCACTATTCTGCTGGTGCAGTCACTGTGTACATACATTACTGATCCTGAGTTACCTCCTGTATTATACTCCAGAGCTGCACTCACTATTCTGCTGGTGCAGTCACTGTGTACATACATTACATTACTGATCCTGAGTTACCTCCTGTATTATACTCCAGAGCTGCACTCACTATTCTGCTGGTGCAGTCACTGTGTACATACATTACATTTCTGATCCTGAGTTACCTCCTGTATTATACTCCAGAGCTGCACTCACTATTCTGCTGGTGCAGTCACTGTGTACATACATTACATTACTGATCCTGAGTTACCTCCTGTATTATACTCCAGAGCTGCACTCACTATTCTGCTGGTGCAGTCACTGTGTACATACATTACTGATCCTGAGTTACCTCCTGTATTATACTCCAGAGCTGCACTCACTATTCTGCTGGTGCAGTCACTGTGTACATACATTACTGATCCTGAGTTACCTCCTGTATTATACTCCAGAGCTGCACTCACTATTCTGCTGGTGCAGTCACTGTGTACATACATTACTGATCCTGAGTTATCTCCTGTATTATACCCCAGAGCTGCACTCACTATTCTGCTGGTGCAGTCACTGTATTCACACATAACATTACTGATCCTGAATTACCTCCTGTATTATACTCCAGAGCTGCACTCACTATTCTGCTGGTGCAGTCACTGTGTACATACATTACTGATCCTGAGTTACCTCCTGTATTATACTCCAGAGCTGTACTCACTATTCTGCTGGTGCAGTCACTGTGTACATACATTACTGATCCTGAGTTACCTCCTGTATTATACTCCAGAGCTGCACTCACTATTCTGCTGGTGCAGTCACTGTGTACATACATTACTGATCCTGAGTTACCTCCTGTATTATACTCCAGAGCTGCACTCACTATTCTGCTGGTGCAGTCACATTTCCTCTCAGTCGCAGCACTATCGTCTGTGTCGCGATATGATATAAATAGAGCTCGTGTGCTGGAGGAGCCCTCGGTGCAGTGCGGAGGCGGCAGTCTGGAGGGGGGTGGGCTGTGATGCAGCCCCTCTCCTCCCCCTCAGTGTGTGATCAGACAGGGGGAGGGTCGGTGCTGGGACGTCCCCGGTGCTTTGTTGCGGTTGTGCTTCTCGCTGCATCTCCCGGGGACATTCCGGTATGGCTCAGCCGTGATGGGGGCGCAGCCCGGGGGACCCCTTCTCTGCCCCCGGCTGGAGGATGCTGCGTGACAGCTGGTGACACAGTGTACCACGGAGGCATCGCAGCTGGAGCCTGGTACGTGCGCACTGTGTGTGTGTAGACGGGGGTATACGGGGCATCACTGTATCTGGGGGCATCTGTGTGCAGGAGGAGGCCAGCGGCGGCCCTGCTCAGCACTGTGCACACTAGCCTCTATACAGCAGGGTATTATTGGGGTACACTGCAGCCCCCACATCACACTGATCCCCACACTGCAAACCTGGAGGTCCCTACCTTGTCACACTGCACGGTCCATGCATTGCCCAGGGCCTTCTAGGAAGCAGAGGGAGGATGGGCCTGACGCTGGACCACTGCCACTGCATCCAGCTGCTGCAGGGGGAGGGGGCAACATGGAGGAGTACAGGGTAAATAATGGGGACAACATGAGGGAGAACAGGGTAAATAATGGGGGAGAACGGTAAATAATGGGGGACAACATGGGGGAGAACGGTAAATAATGGGGGACAACATGGGGGAGTACAGGGTAAATAATGGGGGACAACATGGGGGAGTACAGGGTAAATAATGGGGACAGCATGGGGGAGAACAGGGTAAATAATGGGGGACAACATGGGGGAGAACGGTAAATAATGGGGGAGAACATGGGGGAGAACAGGGTAAATAATGGGGGACAGCATGGGGGAGAACAGGGTAAACAATGAGGGACAACATGGGGGGAGTACAGGGTAAACAATGGGGACAACATGGGGGAGAGTACAGGGTAAACAATGGGGACAGCATGGGGGGAGTACAGGGTAAATAATGGGGGACAACATGGGGGTGTACAGGCTAAATAATGGGAGACAACATGGGGGTGTACAGGGTAAATCATGGGGACAACATGGGGGAGTACAGGCTAAATAATGGGGTACAACATGGGGGAGTACAGGCTAAATAATGGGGGACAACATGGGGGGAGTACAGGGTAAATAATGGGGGACAGCATAGGGGGAGTACAGGGTAAACAATGGGGACAACATGGGGGGAGTACAGGGTAAATAATGGGGACAACATGGGGGAGTACAGGGTAAACAATGTGGACAACATGGGGGGAGTACAGGGTAAACAATGGGGACAACATGGGGGAGTACAGGGTAAACAATGGGGACAACATGGGGGGAGTACAGGGTAAATAATGGGGACAACATGGGGGAGTACAGGGTAAACAATGGGGACAACATGGGGGGAGAACAGGGTAAACAATGGGGACAACATTGGGGGAGTAGAGGGTAAATAATGGGGGCCAGCATGGGGGGAGTACAGGGTAAATAATGGGGGACAACATGGGGGAGTACAGGGTAAATAATGGGGACAGCATGGGGGGAGTACAGGGTAAATAATGGGGGACAACATGGGGGGAGTACAGGGTAAACAATGGGAACAACATGGGGGGAGTACAGGGTAAATAATGGGGACAACATGGGGGAGTACAGGGTAAATAATGGGGACAACATGGGGGGAGTACAGGGTAAACAATGGGGACAACATGGGGGGAGTACAGAGTAAATAATGGGGACAACATGGGGGAGTACAGGGTAAACAATGGGGACAACATTGGGGGAGTACAGGGTAAATAATGGGGGACAACATGGGGGGAGTACAGGGTAAACAATGGGGACAACATTGGGGGAGTAGAGGGTAAATAATGGGGGCCAGCATGGGGGGAGTACAGGGTAAATAATGGGAACAACATGGGGGGAGTACAGGGTAAATAATGGGGACAACATGGGGGGAGTACAGGGTAAACAATGGGGACAACATGGGGGAGTACAGGGTAAATAATGGGGACAACATGGGGGGGAGTACAGGGTAAACAATTGGGACAACATGTGGGGAGTACAGGGTAAATAATGGGGACAGCATGGGGGGAGTACAGGGTAAACAATGGGGACAACATGGGGGAGTACAGGGTAAATAATGGGGACAGCATGGGGGGAGTACAGGGTAAACAATGGGGACAACATGGGGGGAGAGTACAGGGTAAATAATGGGGGACAACATGGGGGGAGTACAGGGTAAATAATGGGGGACAACATGGGGGAGTACAGGGTAAATAATGGGGGACAACATGGGGGAGTACAGGGTAAATAATGGGGACAGCATGGGGGGAGTACAGGGTAACAATGGGGACAACATGGGGGGAGAGTACAGGGTAAATAATGGGGGACAACATGGGGGGAGTACAGGGTAACAATGGGAACAACATGGGGGGAGTACAGGGTAAATAATGAGGGACAGCATGGAGGGAGTACAGGGTAAATAATGGGGGACAACATGGGGGAGTACAGGGTAACAATGGGAACAACATGGGGGGAGTACAGGGTAAATAATGGGGACAGCATGAGGGGAGTACAGGGTAATTAATGGGGGACAACATGGGGGAGTACAGGGTAAATAATGGGGGCAACATGGGGGGAGTACAGGGTAACAATGGGAACAACATGGGGGGAGTATAGGGTAAATAATGGGGACAGCATGGGGGGAGAGTACAGGGTAAATAATGGGGGACAACATGGGGGGAGTACAGGGTAAATAATGGGGGACAACATGGGGGAGTACAGGGTAACAATGGGAACAACATGGGGGGAGTACAGGGTAAATAATGGGGACAGCATGAGGGGAGTACAGGGTAATTAATGGGGGACAACATGGGGGAGTACAGGGTAAATAATGGGGGCAACATGGGGGGAGTACAGGGTAACAATGGGAACAACATGGGGGGAGTATAGGGTAATTAATGGGGGACAACATGGGGGAGTACAGGGTAAATAATGGGGACAACATGGGGGGAGTACAGGGTAAATAATGGGGGACAACATGGGTGAGTACAGGATAAATAATGAGGGACAGCATGGGGGGAGTACAGGGTAAATAATGGGGGGGCAACATGAGGGGAGTACAGGGTAAACAATGGGGACAACATGGGGGGAGTACAGGGTAAATAATTGGGACAACATGGGGGGAGTACAGGGCAAATAATGGGGGACAGCATGGGGGGAGTAGAGGGTAAATAATGAGGGACAGTATGAGGGGAGTACAGGGTAAACAATGGGGACAACATTGGGGGAGTACAGGGTAAATAATGGGGGACAACATGTGGGGAGTACAGGGTAAATAATGAGGGACAACATGGGGGGAGTACAGGGTAAATAATGGGGGACAACATGGGGGGAGTACAGGGTAAATAATGGGGACAACATGGGGGGAGTACAGGGTAAACAATGGGGACAACATTGGGGGAGTACAGGGTAAATAATGGGGACAACATGGGGGGAGAGTACAGGGTAAATAATGGGGACAACATGGGGGAGTACAGGGTAAATAATGGGGACAACATGTGGGGAGTACAGGGTAAATAATGAGGGACAACATGGGGGGAGTACAGGGTAAATAATGGGGGACAACATGGGGGGAGTACAGGGTAAATAATGGGGACAACATGGGGGGAGTACAGGGTAAACAATGGGGACAACATTGGGGGAGTACAGGGTAAATAATGGGGACAACATGGGGGGCGTACAGGGTAAACAATGGGGACAACATGGGGGAGTACAGGGTAAATAATGGGGACAACATGGGGGGAGAGTACAGGGTAAATAATGGGGACAACATGGGGGGAGTACAGGGTAAATAATGGGGACAACATGGGGGAGTACAGGGTAAATAATGGGGACAACATGGGGGGAGAGTACAGGGTAAATAATGGGGACAACATGGGAGAGTACAGGGTAAATAATGGGGACAACATGGGGGGAGTACAGGGTAAATAATGGGGACAACATGGGGGGAGAGTACAGGGTAAATAATGGGGACAACATGGGGGAGTACAGGGTAAATAATGGGGGACAACATGGGGGAGTACAGGGTAAATAATGGGAACAACATGGGGGGAGTACAGGGTAAATAATGGGAACAACATGGGGGGAGTACAGGGTAAATAATGGGGGACAACATGGGGGAGTACAGGGTAAATAATGGGAACAACTTGGGGAGTACAGGGTAAATAATGGGGGAGTACAGGGTAAATAATGGGAACAACATGGGGGAGTACAGGGTAAATAATGGGAACAACATGGGGGAGTATAGGGTAAATAATGGGAACAACATGGGGGAGTATAGGGTAAATAATGGGGACAACATGAGGGGTACAGGGTAAATAATAGGGACAACAAGGGGGAGTACAGGGTAAATAATGGGGGGAGAACATAGGGGAGTACAGGGTAAATAATGGGGGACAACATGGGGGGAGTACAGGGTAAATAATGGGGGATAGTATGGGGGAGTACAGGGTAAATAATGGGGGACAACATGGGGGGAGTACAGGGTAAATAATGGGGGATAGTGTGGGGGAGTACAGGGTAAATAATGGGGGGAAAACATAGGGGAATGCAGGGCAAATAATGGGGGACAACATGGGGGGGAGTACAGGGTAAATAATCTGGGGAGAACATATGGGAGTACAGGGTAAATAATGGGGGACAACATGGGGGGAGTACAGGGTAAATAATGGGGGATAGTATGGGGGAGTACAGGGTAAATAATGGGGAGACAACATTGGGGATTGCAGGGCAAATAATGGGGGGGACAACATGAGGGAGTACAGGGTAAACAATGGGGACAACATGGGGAGTTACAGGATAAAAGATAAATAATAGGGGAACAACATGGGGCGTACATGGTTACTGTTTAAATAGGGAAAACATGGGGGGGCGTATAGGGTTATAGTGTACATAATAGGGGGACAACATGGGCGTACAGGGGTACAGTGTAAATAATAATGGTGCAGGATGGATAGTACAGGGGTACAGTATAAATAATGGGGGGTGCAGGATGGATAATATCCGGTTACAGTATACATAATGGGGGGGTGCAGGATGGATAATACCGAGGTACAGTATAAATAATGGGGGGGGTGCAGAATGGATAACACAGGGGTACAGTATAAGTAATGCTGGGTGCAGGATGGAAAACACAGGGGTACAATATAATTAATAGGGGGGTGCAGGATGGATAATAGTAGGGTACAGTATAAACAATAGGGGGGGTCCAGGATGGATAACACGGGTACAGAATAAATAATAGGGGGTGCAGGATGGATAATATTGGGGTACAGTAGTAGATAATAGGGAGTGCAGGATGGATAATACAGGGGTACAGTGGTAGATAATAGGGGGTGCAGAATGAAAAATACAGGGGTACAGTGGTAGATAATAGGGGGTGCAGGATGAAAAATACAGGGGTACAGTGGAAATAATAGGGGGTGCAGGATGGATAATACAGGGGTACAGTATAAATAATACTGGGTGCAGAATGGATAATATAGGGGTACAGTAGTAAATAACGGGGGGTGCAGGATGGATAATACTAGGGTACAGTATAAATAATAGGGGGGTGCAGGATGGATAATATTGGGGTACAGTAGTAGATAATAGTGAGTGCAGGATGGATAATATTGGGCTACAGTAGTAGATTATAGAGGGTGCTGGATGGATAATACAGGGGTACAGTTTATATAATGGGGTGCAGGATGGATTATACTGGTGTACAGTTTATATAATGGGGTGCAGGATGGATTATACTGGGGTACAGTTTATATAATGGGGTGCAGGATGGATTATACTGAGGTACAGTAGTAGCTTATAGGGGGTGCAGAATGGATAATACTGGGGTACAGTATAAATAATACTGGGTGCAGAATGGATAATATAGGGGTACAGTAGTAAATAACGGGGGGTGCAGGATGGATAATACTAGGGTACAGTATAAATAATAGGGGGGTGCAGGATGGATAATATTGGGGTACAGTAGTAGATAATAGGGAGTGCAGGATGGATAATACAGGGGTACAGTGGTAGATAATAGGGGGTGCAGAATGAAAAATACAGGGGTACAGTGGTAGATAATAGGGGGTGCAGGATGAAAAATACAGGGGTACAGTGGAAATAATAGGGGGTGCAGGATGGATAATACAGGGGTACAGTATAAATAATACTGGGTGCAGAATGGATAATATAGGGGTACAGTAGTAAATAACGGGGGGTGCAGGATGGATAATACTAGGGTATAGTATAAATAATAGGGGGGTGCAGGATGGATAATATTGGGGTACAGTAGTAGATAATAGTGAGTGCAGGATGGATAATATTGGGCTACAGTAGTAGATTATAGAGGGTGCTGGATGGATAATACAGGGGTACAGTTTATATAATGGGGTGCAGGATGGATTATACTGGGGTACAGTTTATATAATGGGGTGCAGGATGGATTATACTGAGGTACAGTAGTAGCTTATAGGGGGTGCAGAATGGATAATACTGGGGTACAGTAGTAGATTATAGAGGGTGCTGGATGGATAATACAGGGGTACAGTTTATATAATGGGGTGTAGGATGGATTATACTGGGGTACAGTTTATATAATGGGGTGCAGGATGGATTATACTGGGGTACAGTTTATATAATTGGGTGCAGGATGGATTATACTGGGGTACAGTAGTAGCTTATAGGGGGTGCAGAATGGATAATACTGGGGTACAGTTGTAGATAATAGAGGGTGCAGGATGGATAATATATATTGTAGTTCCCGGCTGTATACAGGACTGGTACAGAGGTTTGCTGCTCCAGGACGTTCTGGGGAGGCTGAGGCTGATGAGAGGCTGCAGAGCTGGCATTTCGGGGTGCACGGTATCTTCTGTTACTTCCTTGATGCGTTCACATTGTGGGGTGCTACGTTACTGCGGACCTAAGGGAAGAGTTTATAGGCAGAGACTGCGATGACTACAAGCGCTCGGGCCTGGAAGACTGATCAGTGTTTGTTATGGTATCGGTCTGTATAATCTTCCTCCTGTGCTGATTGTTTGCTACAATGTATCAGTGCAGGTGACTATGTCAGATAATATATTTATCTCGCTGAGTATTTTCTTGGCTTCCTACAAGACAAGATTTAATTCTCATTGGTTGACAGCAAACAGAGATCTTACAAAAGATGAGGAAGGAAAACACAAGGTATAGAAAGTATGAAAATATTTTCTTTTACTTATAATAAAGCTAAAATAATTCCAATATCGACATTATTGATGCATCTTTAGTAAGAAGTAAGAATAAGTGACACTATTTTGTATATAGACTTATTTTACAATCTCCTACTATTTTGTGTATGCAGCTCCTGTGCAGGACGGCACGTCTCCATGGTTACAGTGTAGCCCGATCCCAATTCTTCTTGACCAATTACAGACAGAAGAGGATATGCATGTAGAGTAGGGTTTATATACAGCCTGTAACTAGGGAAAGGTATACACAATACAGTAGGAGATTTTCCAATAAGTCTATTGATATATAGTGCCTTGAAAAAGTTTTCATACCCCGTCAGCTTTTTCAGTTTTACACATTACAACCACAAACGTAAATGTCTGTTATTTTGATTTGATGTGAGATACCGACACTAAGTAAAAGTATTTGTGAAGTGTAAAGGAGATGATACCTGGTTTTCTAAATATTTAAAATTATAGGTGCATTAGTATTCAGCCCCCGGAGTCAGTACTTTGTAGGTCCACCTTTCTCTTTTGCATTAGTATTCAGCCCTTGGAGTCAGTACTTTGTAGACCACCTTTCTCTGTCTTGCATTATTATTCAGCCCCCGGATTCAGCACTTTGTAGGTCCACCTTTCTCTTTTGCATTATTATTCAGCCCTTGGAGTCAGTACTTTGTAGGACCACCTTTCTCTGTCTTGCATTAGTATTCAGCCCCCGGAGTCAGCACTTTGTAGAACCTCCATTCTCTATTTTGCATTAGTATTCAGCCCCCAAAGTCAGTACTTTGTAGGACCTCCTTTCTTTATCTTGCATTAGTATCCATCCCCCAGAGTCCGTACTTTGTAGGACCACCTTTCTGTCTAGCATTATTATTCAGCCCCCGGATTCAGCACTTTGTAGGACCTCCATTCTCTATTTTACATTAGTATTCAGTCCTTGGAGTGAGTACTTTGTAGGACCACCTTTCTCTTTCCCTTTGTCTTTTGGGTCTCTCCACCTTTGAACATCTAGAAGTGACATTTTCCCCATCTTCTCTCGCTCAGTGACACAGATTGTCGGTGGATTTGGGTCTGGACTGTGACTCGGCCGCTCACACACAGGAATATGCTCTGATCTGAACCCTGCATTGCGGCTCTGCAGGATGTTGGGGGTCGTTGTCTTGCTGGAAGGTGAAGCTACCCCCCAGTGTCACATCTTCTGCAGCCTCTACAGGTTTTCCCCTAGGATTGTCCTGTATTTAGCTCCATCCATCTTCCCATCACCTCTGACCAGCCCCTGCCCCTGCTGAAGAGAAGCCTCCCCACAGCAGGGTGCGGCCTCCACCATGCGTGACGGTGGGGAGAGTGTTCTCAGGGGGATGTGCAGGGTTATGGTAGTTTTCCACTACATATAGCATTTAGCCCACTCCTTCTTTGGTCTCCTCTGATCAGAGCTCCTCCTTCCACGGCTCGCTGTGTCCCCCGCACCCTTCTTCTTGCCGCTCTTCCCTAAAGGGCAGATTTGTGGAGTCTATGACTAATAGGCGACCTAAGGACAGATTCTCCCCCTGAGCTGTGATCTCTGCGGCTTCTCCAGTGAACGGGGACCTCTCAGCTCTTCTCTCCTTCTTGGGGTGTCAGTTTTGATGGACGCCATGTCTTGGTCTCTGTAGCTTGTGTTTGTGCCGTACTCCCATTTTTGGATGATGGATTGAGCAGCGCTCCGTGAGATGTTCAGAGCTTGGTATATTTTCTATAACCTAACCCTGCTTTCCTCCTCTCCTCTTTATCATTGACCTGTCCGGTGGGTTCCTTGGTTTTTCTGCTGGCTGATCCCTGATCTTCTCACATAAACCTCTGAGGCCGTCTCAGAACAGCTGTC